>NC_088880.1:21860239-22160239 GCF_032884065.1 Artemia franciscana | reverse complement strand
GATATCGCGACATCTACGATGAATGGGAGAAAAGGGCTTCGGGTGTAGGCCCTCTTAGGATTTCTTCTACAATTTCCATATATCTTGGGAAAAAGCACTGTTGCCTCTAATAATAACTTGTAAATTGTGTTTTAAGCCTTGTTTTTCTTTTTATAAAAGCCCGATGTTTGGTGGCAAAAAGTTTCTGGCATTTGAGAGCAATTAACTGGCAAAAATTGGAAAGTTATTAACTAACTTAAGCTGCATTACTGCTGTATCAGTAGTGAGAAGTACTTGCTTGCCTTTAGGATCGGGCAAAAACAAAAGGATACTCTGTTGTGAGGATGAAAAAGCGTTACCCGTTGTGCAGCATCGTATTAATGTTTTAGAGTAGGAGTTGCTTGGGTTCTATGGAAAATTACCCATTAAATCCAGTAAGATAGTTTCCTGGGGAATATCTTTTAGACCTTAAATTCCAAAATAGAAGTGTCCTTTTCCTTCTCTTGTTCTTTGATTCAGTTATCTCGTTTCAAGGCAGTTGTTTTCTGCTAAAGAATTTATTTTTTGGAAGCTGGAGGTTTGAAAATGACAATGACAAGTAATTTATAGCGGAATATTAAAATAAATAATCGCAATATATAAAACTATAAATTGAAACGAGTGGTGAAATATTGTAGGAATGATTTCCTGTATCGCTGTGTTGCTCCGGGGTTGTATGGCTGTAGCTTGTTGCGGTGCCGGGTATCGTGCTTGTTTTGTGTAATATTCGGTGGTAAGAAATCAATAACTTTACAATCGGTTTGAGCAAAAGGACTATTTTCCTTATATTGATTCACAAATCGTCAAAATCGAAAATTTCAATTCTAAAAATTATCAATGACAAGAATATCCAATCCAATGATTTCTATGAAATATCTGCTGACTAACTAGAAAAAACATATAATAATACATAGGATAAATAACTTACATTAATATACAGAGGAACAAGAAAGAATTTACGCCCATGATTTGTCTTATATATTCATCATTTTGGAAAAATTTCGTGAAAAAAAAATCGTGTAAATAAGTGCAAAACTCAGGTGTTCTGCCTTGAAATTTCTTTATTCTTTTCTTTCTTTTTTTATTTTTTTATCCATGCGATTCTTGTTTTTTTCTCTTGATTGTATTTCCTCTCTGAAAAACTTCTTATCTGCTTTAGACTTATCTAGACTTTTCTTCTTTTTTTTTTCTTTTTTTCCATGTGATTCTTGTTTTTTCTTTTGATTGTATTTCTTCTCTGAAAAACTTCTTATCTGCTTTAGACTTATATAGACTTTTCTTTCTTTCTTTCTTTTTTTATCCATGTGATTCTTGTTTTTTCTCTTGATTGTATTTCTTCTCTGAAAAACTTCTTATCTGCTTTAGACTTATCTAGATTTTTCTTTCTTTTTTTCTTTTTTATCCATGTGATTCTTGTTTTTTCTCTTGATTGTATTTCTTCTCTGAAAAACTTCTTATCTGCTTTAGACTTATCTAGATTTTTCTTTCTTTTTTTCTTTTTTATCCATGTGATTCTTGTTTTTTCTCTTGATTGTATTTCTTCTCTGAAAAACTTCTTATCTGCTTTAGACTTATCTAGATTTTTCTTTCTTTTTTTCTTTTTTTATCCATGTGATTCTTGTTTTTTCTCTTGATTGTATTTCTTCTCTGAAAAACGTCTTATCTGCTTTAGACTTATCTAGACTTTTCTTTCTTTTTTTCTTTTTTATCCACGTGATTCTTGTTTTTTCTCTCGATTGTATTTCTTCTCTGAAAAACTTCTTATCTGCTTTAGACTTATCTAGACTTTTCTTTCTTTTTTTATCCATGTGATTCTTGTTTTTTCTCTTGATTGTATTTCTTCTCTGAAGAACTTCTTATCAGCCTCTAAACGTTCGACTGTGCACACTTATAATAGAGAATGAAGATTGGACAAATTTGGGTTTACAAATGAACCAGCGCCAAATGCCAACGCAGAGGGTTATTTCAGTGTTTAAAAGAGGAATAGAGTAACTGATGGAGTTGTTGATCTCATCTCTTGAACTAGGAAAAAAGACATTTTCTGTAGACACTAGGGACTTGTGGACTTGTCATCTTTGTCTTGGTCTACTCTCTTTTCTGGGAGCAAAAACATTCATTTCAATGTTTTCTCTCTGGAGACGAGGTGTAATGATAGTTGTCTAAATGTTTTGTTGTTAATTAAAAAATATCCTGGGATGAATATTCTTTAGTTGTATTTTAATTATGTTAAAAATACTGTTTTGATCTTCTTATGCAAGATGATGTTAATAACATTTGCTATTACAGTGTTGTACTTTTTATAATAACATAAGCTACTACAGTGTTAAAGGAAATGCAGTTTTCTTGAAAAATTGATCATATTTAATTTTTTTTTTTAATTACCAAAGGCACTAGATGTGGCGGTTTCCTTTAAAATGAGCCATTAAACAGCTCTCTAACGATGTTGCAGTATCCCGCTATCTGAGGAAAAGAAGAAAACAAATGCCGGATATGCAGTGTATTGTAGTTGCAGCCACTTTTCTTGATTTTCAAATCAGTATATTTTCCTTGTTATTCAAGCCAATGCATCGTCAGTTTTCTATATAGGGATATTGGGACAAGGCTAATAATTTGCTTCAAATTGGATCTGACTCTAGTTCTAGGAGTTATGGGCTATTTTGTTTCTTACTATGGGACGTGATCGTCTTTTACTAGGTTGCTAGCTACCGCTGCAACCCAGACGGATGAAAGATATTAGTACTTACCAAAATAGTATACCATGCTAGATATAAGTATATTGTGTAGTGCTACTTTTTCTCTTTTAAGTACTTTCGAATCTGTTTTAATTTACCTAAAATTTGTTGGTGTAGGAAATGATGCCTTACTATTTCGTTCCTTATTTTAATTATGGTGATTTCATCTTAGATTTTTTTTTTTTTTGTTTAGATCAGAGCTGGTATCGTTAGACGCTATTGAACGTGTGCATAAGAAAAGAAGACACGACAAAGAGTCTCGACTAGCTACTGTAATGGTGAGTGGAATTTTTATTTGTGACCGTTGAAGGAGAAAATCTCTTGTATGTTATATTGTAGCGCCTTGTGGTTCTCAAAGTTGACCAGAAAGCCTTCCAGTGGACCCTCACCCTAAGCGTTAAGGTTTGGGGGTGTCTCCTAGATTCGTTCACATACAGTTATGTCAACCTTAACAGAGCCTGCAGGTTACAAAAATCTGTTTGTCTATAGTTCTATATGACGCCCATTGCTCTTCAGCTCTCTGTTATTTCGAATATTAATTTTATATGAATTTATAATACTTTGTGGGTATCTATGCACGTTTCCAAGCCAAAACAACGGAAACATTGGCCTGACGTGGACAGTTATATAAATTATACAGTTATATAGTTATATATAGCAAAGTGAATAACCGCCACAAGGTGCATCTTGCTCAAAACCCTAAATGTGCATGATGTACTTCTCAATGTGTAGAAGTGCTCCAAATGCAAAATTCAATAAATAAGGGACCAAGAGAATAAATACCGTTAAAATTAAAACCGTTAAAATACCGTTAAAATTCTTTGGTTCATTCTTTTTAAGCTGTTGGTATTATAACAGTTAAAGATAAACGGGATGGCCGTGATTGTGCCTTGACTAACCGCCCTGACTAATCATTTTCCGTGCATTCTTAATCCCATTAAATCCCATTTAGGGTCTTTGAGAGTTCCGTGCCCTCGAAGTTGTATTTCCTTTATTACAGCACTACGAATGAGTTTTCCTATCAGTATTGAAATATCTCTTGACCTGACTCCTTCTTCTTTCCTGTTAATTTTTTTTTTTTGGCGTTTCTTTGAGGTTCTGTGTTCTTTTACTTGTTGTATGTTCTTTTACTTTGCCTTGGGATTTAAAATAGGCGTGTTGTGCCTTGCGTCAGTCATTCTTAGTAATCCTTCAGTTTATAGAATTTTAAGTATTCGGGTGGTAGAATCTCAACCAAATAAAAAAGGGGAGCTAGTTGTTATGAAAGTATTATGTAGTTATGTTAGTTATGTAGTTATTAGTTATGTAGTGTTATGTAGTTATAATGAAACCATCAATCTGTTTTTGTCATTGTATTTCGAGATCAGTATTTCAAGGGACTATGCTATGTTATGTACCAAGTGCGCCTAAGATACACTGTGTTATGTTAGTGCCTTTAGCTCACTCCTAACTGGGATGGGTGATTTTTCCGCCAAGATTGCTGGAATTTTTGGCGGGGAGCCTGATGTTTACCAAACACTAATTGATGCTTATCACATCCACCAAGACCTCATTCTGGCTGAGCTGTATCATTTCGAAGTATCCAACAGATTCGAGGTCCTTAAGCAGTCTGAATATAGTGAAGGTATATGCAGGGTATTCATAGAGAATGCTCTTGCAGCTGCAAGTAGCTACAAATTAATGACGTTGTCTTAATTTTGGTGTTGAAAATAGAAAGGAAATATCGTGATTTCCTACAGTAGAAATCGGATGCATATGATGAGATTATCTAGAATTAGTGTGTCTCCAGAGGCCTACTATGCGTTTCACTCTTGATATTATAAAGGTAATCAGTGAAACGGTTAGAAAAGTAGATAGGTTTGATTGTTTAGGTATATTTATAATTAAGGGCAAACGTCGGTAGAAGCTTTGCAAAGTTGAATAGCAAAACCGCAAGGGTTTTTTTTGCTCTACTTAGTGTGGAATAGGATGTTGAAAGAATCAGAATAAAGTTAAGTGCTCTTGAAATAACAGTGGTGGGCGCAGCCAAGAACGGCTAAGAAGCTTGCCACAAATAATGCACTTTATTGCACATGTTTTGCAGATCATTTGTTTAGAGTCATTTTAATGAGGAAGTGCGAAATGCTTTTTGTAAAGATTTAGAAAATAAAATTCCGAAGTACAAGACGTTTTTGATCAACTTAGGAACGTAAGTAAGAGCTAAAGAAAAACGATAAGATGGAAAGGTAGAGTTTCTGAGATATTAGTAAGTTATTAGCTCTAGGCATTTGGGTGCTAGCCAGAATAGCCAAGTCAATAAGAGCATGAGCTCTAAAAAAAAGAAAGAGCATGCTTGGCCTTTCACTTCGAACTATTTAATGGTACTTTTTACAGATAAAGCTTAAACAAAACAAAGTGACCTACTTGGCAAAAAGGTGCCAGCTCGGTGGGATACATTAAGCTGGGATTATGTTGCATAAAGAAAAATTCGATCAAATGCTTATGTATTTTTGGGAGGGTAGGGCGAAGAAGAGGTACTCGTCAAAGGGTTAATATTATTTGGCATAACGCTTTGACGAGTTTGTAGTCATGGTAGAGCTGTTATTCTGCTAAGAAATATGGTGGCTTGATTCATGGACGCTTTCGAATGAAACTTTACATTTTTCGTTTTCCTTATCTCGCTATCTTTGAAATTAACGTAAACAAAGTAACTTATAAGTTGAAAATTTTGGAAAATGCATTTTAAGATAGAGGTAATTCTTACGATCAAAGTATTGAAGTAGCTCATATAGTCTACTCTGAAAAATTGCTGATATGGCTTTCAAATTCAATAATTGTTAATTTCCTGGAAGCACTCATACATCTAATCAGAAGTGGGAGTTGGTCTGAATTCACCTTCTCTCTACATGTTGTTTTGTTGGATTTGGAGATCAAGAGACAAAAAATTATGGCATGCGGTTCATAGATACCAGGTTTAATAAATTCATTTGTTTCAAATAGTCTAGCAAAATTGTGAAATCTTAGTATTTTTCGTGTCGATTAATGTAAACAGTTCAAAATAGGCATGAAACCTTTTAATTGACAGTGAACAGATATAAAAATTTTTAACTGGATATTTCGAACACATATACAGTGTTCATCATCTGCAGTAAAACTAAAAGACATCAATATAAACGAACAAAATTTATACCTAATAAACTAATTACATATAGTTTATTGCTCTTATTTTTTTCAATGCAACAACGGAAGCAAATCTCTTTGACCTTTTCGGTTCCGGTTCATTAGATTTATCTGACATATTACGTGGACAGAGGTCTTAGCTCTTAGGTGAAGTAATATTTACTTTATTTGACCTCAGTAAATTATCATAAATTGAATTCAATCCAAATTCACCTGCATCTCTGTTATTATTTCTTAATTCTCTGTTATTATTTTTTTTTATTCAAGAATTATTCTTGAATAATTTTTTTTTAATTTCGATTGTTTCCCTGAAAATTTGTCAATTAAAAGGCTTCATCCCTATTTTGAACTGTTTTACTTACGTAAAGGAAAGGCAGTGTGATCTTCGAAGTTATCTACTTGTCGATTAATAAAATAAATATCTAAAAATAGGGAAGCTACTTCTTTTATCGTAGTGTTTGGAGATATTAATCTTGCATGTAACTCACCTTGCGAAGGAGTTTCTGTCGCCTAAGCCCATTTTGGGTCCTGTGTTAGCTAATAAATCCCAGATACTTAAATACAACTTGAAAAAAAGAACGGCTATCACTTCCTTTTTCGGCCTGCAGTGAAGGACTTTCTCAAGCTGTTAAACTGATTGAATTCCTTTTCAAACTGTTGAATTAATGCATATGCAAAGTGTCCATCAAAAAAAGAATGCTTGACACTTTCTCATCTGGGAATGTTGTCTGACTTTCTATTCATTTGTGCAATAAGTTGGCAGTTGGAAACGACCCGTCTTTTTTTTCCTTTTCTTTACTTCTAGCCTGATTACATGTCACTTTTGAATTAAATTAGAGTCATTAGAAAAAATAATAAGCTATTTCAGACGAAAATAAAGAATAACATCAAAATTTTAAACGAATACAAGTTTCCCTGAATATGAAGTTGATCGACACCCCGTCATATTCTCGCTCTTTACACTCTTAAAATTTAACTTACGCTATAATTGACCAAGATATATTTTTCAAACGTATACTTCTTTGTCATAATGTTCTAAGAATTAATGTGGTTATCTGGGTTTATTTGCTGTAATGTGGAGCAGTTTGTAGTAAGGCTGAAAACACACAAATTCTCTGTACAGACACATTGAAAGGCAACAAAACACTTGCATGTACCAGCTTCCTACATTTGCTATGTTATAATAAGTTTTTTAGTCAAGAAAAATTCAAATGTTAACATAAAATATGTGAAAAGGGAGGAGGAGTAACCTCCTCAAATTTAGGCTCATTTTTTTATTAAAGTTTTAGAGTCGTTCTTTACTTTCATTACTTACAGTTTGTTACCACGAACCTGTTTGATTTCCTCAGGAGCCAAGCACATGGATGAAACCTTCTATGTTATTTTTATTACCTTTCCACAATAGCTACCGCCCCTCACAACCTATTTGCAAGGTGAATCTAAATATACTCCATCAAATTAAGGAAAGTTTGGGGGTTGATTTCAAAATATAGACCTTAAAGTAAACTTTTCGTAAATCAAGACACATACAGAATGGTTCACGACATAGCTAATGGGTAGCTACGAAATAGTGTACATAAGATCAACTCGGTCAGTGGAACTATTAATTATTTTCCGCAATAACCATCCAGTTATATGGCCTGCTTAATAGTTTAAGAAAAAACTGTGCACCTGCTGGGTAGTAGTTCCTCAGAACTGAATTCTTACCAATGAATATAAATCATTTCATTTAAGTCAACTTTATCGCCTCTGATAAAAAGGGCTGTGTTGCATTTTCCAGGTATATTGTTGCTTCAAAAACGATTGCATTGTGGTTGAATTGAATGATGGTTGAGTTAAACGTTGGGCAAGGTAAATGGACTGAGTTAAATGAGAATTGATTATTGAATTGAATGGGGATTGACTTGAACGGGTTAAATTAAATGCGGAATCACTTCTATGGGAACCACCCTGAGGGGTTTTATACTGCAAAATCCTAAATCGTGTGTTTTTATAGCTTTATTTTCGCAAACTTATTTCGTATTATTACTACCCTATTTACTTATTTCTTATTATTACTTATTATTATTACTAAGCTAGTTCTATTTTAAGCTTCTTGATAACCCTGTATCTAATTTTAATATATTTGATGAGTTCGTTGATCAGTTTATTTGAGTGTCTGATAGAATAGAATGTATATTTGTAAGCTATAAAAATTACTGTGATTGCTTGTCGCGAGCTGTTGAGACAGTATCAGTCATCATGATGCTTTTAGTAATTTCTGTTCCTTTTAAGTATCAACGTCACTCTTTGCTTTCATGTGAAATATCTTGTTTCTTTGCAAATTAATTCAAGTATAAAATAATGTACTAAGGCTAGTGCAGATGCATTGCTGAGTATAAAGAAAACACTTCAGTTTTAAAATTACTTAGGTTATTTTATCGTATATAAACCAAAATTTGCATTTGCGGATTCATTTTTTTTCCTCTAAAACTTTAAGATTTTCCATTTTAAGCTCCGTCTTAAATTTTTTGAATCTCTTTGTTATCCACAACTACTATTGTCTCACTTCTTTTTTTTCATTTTCTTTTTTTATCCTCGTTTGATCCTCTGCCTTAGTTGATCCTCGTTTCTTATTTGGATCGCAACTGATTACTTCTTATTTAATGATCTGAAACTTCGTTAATCGTCACTTTTGTGACATTATAATAAATATTCGATAGTATAATATTAATAATAAAAGCACTGGAATCTAAAACTGTCGTAGGGATATTCATCACCAGTCTAGAAACTGTAGATTAATATATTACCTAAAAGTCATCTTGGCCTAGAATTCCGACGAGCTAGTCTTAAATCTAACAGTGATCCTCCAGTGACAAAAAATCTTTAAAATTACCTTGGGTTTGCCTGTAAACTACTACGATAAGCAACTTAAAATCCAAATATTAAATTTCAACAGCCATAGACTCAAAGACCATTTCGCAATGAATAGAAAGATTCATTCTTACCCTTGCAACGATATTCGACCTCACATGAAAACCTCTTTCTCAATGGTTATTCTCTCTTATTCAATGGTTATTCACAATCATTTGTAAAAACAGTTATAGAAACTTCATAACGTATTTGGCAACCTCAACCCAACAACAACCAAATCAGTACCATTCGAAAATAATCATCACTGAAACAAAAACCAAAATATAATACACGTACTATCCTTCAAATCCTCAGATACACAACTCACAGAAAATAAATAAATTCAATAATTGAAAATAAGCTTTGACCTTTCCGTTCTGGAAAGAACTTTCAGGCTCCTGGTTTTCACTGCATAAAAAAAGATCATTTATGTGAGATAGAATAGGTCCTAAAACTGATCGCTGAGGAGCAGGGACGTCCACGGGGTTAAGGGGGTCGGGTTGTGGACCCAAAAACCAGAGTTTTCCTCGAAATTACTGGACATTTTTATTAAAAAGATTAATTTTTCATTATTACCCCCCCCCAATATATATATATATATATATATATATATATATATATATATATATATATATATATATATATATATATATATATATATATATATATATATATATATATATATATATATAATGTATAATAAAAACCATGCGTACGTGCCTGGTGAGTAACGCCGTAATTCACTTCCGAAAGTCATCGAAAGAGTTGATCAGTATGAATTATTCCATAATTAAAATAAAACGTAAACTTAGAAAATATTTTTGCAATTCTACCAAAATGAAACAACTTCGCCAAAAGAATTTCGTTAAGAAAGAATTTTCATATTTGAAACAATATTTCGCAAAAGTCAAACTTTAGCATCAAGAGTCGAGGACTGAAGGGAAAAAAATCTCCTCGCACATTTATAATAAATCATAATTTTATATTAAAAAGGAACAAATTAAATTGAATGAAACCAGCAGTTTACCACTTGTGATCCTATGCAGGCTACCATTTATGATCTTGTATATGAGGGGGCCAGTGCCACCTAATTCCCCCACTCTTTGCCCAAAATTTTATCTTTTGATTTATTGAGAGCATAATTAATATCTATAATATTTTGAAATTTTGACTGTAAACCCCCTAGCCCTCTTCCCCGTCATAAATAGAATAAGAGTCAGTCGTGATTATAGAAAGCCAAAGTTTAAAAAAAAAGTTGATAAATGTCCATAAATTTAAAGAACTTTTTTTTATGTTGATTCCTAACAAACAAAGCTCTGTTAATTAGAAATTAATTTTTACCACCTAAAAAGGCTGAGATCCAGGTGAAAATTACCCCTGAAAAAAAAAAAAAAAAAAAAAAATCCTACAATCCTGGGCTCAAGTTTCAAGCTTCTACTACAAAAGTACAAAATTTCGTGTTTCCATCCGAGAGGGATGGTCATGGGTGTGTGTTCATTTTTATTGTTTATTTTTCCCAGGAACCATCGTATCGATTCATTCATTGTAGGATAGCGGGCAAAGTTTGTTCTAGCTTAGATTGAAAACTTTGTTACAGAACTGGGCCCTAATGCTACCGAGCAACAATTCTGAGATAATCGGTTTAGAATTGTTCAAACAGGTATTTTATAAATGCTCAGGTTCAGACGAGATACCGCTGCACTATGACGCGTTTGTTCCTAAAAGAATTTGTAATCCTACAGAATCAACAGTTATTATGCGGTTTTATAACGGTTACAGAGTTTTCAAGGGGGAGTGTACCGTTTTGAGGAGGATGAAGTACCTAAAAAGTTTCCTTTTTTCCAAATATTTAAACTTTTTTATTAGACGTCCTTCAGATGATTATTCAAGGAGGGGATTGTTTTCGCTTGACCTTAGGAACTGATCCGTAGTGGCCTATCACTTCCTACCCCTGACCCGAAAAAGATTCCATGTTTAAATGTGTTCTGTCCAGACACAAATAACTAGGGTCTTACACCCGTTAGGCTCTTTGATAAGGACAAACTTGTCAAAAGCCTATTATTCCGTATATGAAAGGGGCTGTCCACTCCTTAGTGCCTCGCTATTTACGCTAAAGCTTTTTATTACTTTAAAGAGCGGAGTTGTGACAGAGGGTCAAACTTTAACGTAAAGAGCGAGGTATTGAGGAGGGGGCAGCCTCTTTCATATACGAATACTTTTTTTTGTTTTAAGTTCTTATGTTGCTCCTTACTTTCGGTTAAAAAACTGTTTTTTTATTTAACTTAGAGCCGGCTTAAAACTGAAGTGAGATACAACTCTGTTCAAAATCTTTTGCAATTGAAATTACCGTTGTAATGTGCAAGTATAATTGTCATATTTTTGTTTTATTTTGAGCAAAGAATATTTTTTGGCAAAGTATCTCAAAAGTTTTTGTTCGTCTGCCATTTTCTATATTTTTGCAAGCTTTCGCAACTGGATTACTTTTTGCACTGTTGTGTTGATGAAAGGTTAGCAAATTTCTTTTAGTAACTTTTATAGGTGCTTAAATTTTAAATGAAGGTACGAAGGATGGGAAATGACATGCCAGTTGAATTGGAATTGCCTTGGGCAAAGGAAATGCATGCCAAAATGTAAGGTAAATGTATGTCTCGGAGTCGTTCATTGAAGATAGGGGCGTGCTTCCATTGTCTGAGGTATCACTGTTATTTCATAAAATATATTATTGCCTTTGAAGTCTTATATTTGGTACGTGATCATTATCTGAATTGAGAATACTTTGACAACCCGTTAAATAGTATTGTAAAAAGGTAGGATAGAAACAGTGCCCGAGACCAAAAATCATGTTTTCGCCTTTTCTTAAATTAAAAAAAAGTTCCGTCAACTGAGAGTAAGGAGCAACAATAACACATAAAACAAACATAAATTATTACGAATATGAGGGGGATTACCCCCTCCTCAATGCCTCGCTCTCTACGCTAAAGTTTGACTTTTTGTTCCAATTATTTAAGAATGACTCACGAAATAAAAGGGGCGTTTATTTAGAACAATAAGTTGTTTTTTAAAAAAAAACTGTAACGTAAGCAATGAGGTATCGAGGAGGGGGCACCCTCTCATGTTTGTAATAATTTCTGTTCATTTTAAGTTTCAATATTGCTTCTTATTTTCAGTTGACAAAATTGATTGTTTTTGTAATTTAATTTTTTGTTGTTTTCTAAACAATGCTGGGAGGCCCAGCTCCTCCTCCATAAAAATTCCTTCCCTCACGAAAAAATTCTCCACGGCAAGATCATTCCATGTAACCCCTCCCCCACTTGAAAATCCCCCCCGAAAGTATCTGTATAATTTCTAATAGCCAATAGTATATGTAAACAATGGACAAAGTTCATAGCTTGTATCTTTCCCCCGAGGGCTGTGGGAGGTCAAGGTATCCTTAAAGACATAATTGTTAGCAAGGTCATATCCATGGGGGTCTAAGGTGTAAGGTAAGGTATCCATGGGGGACCCTAACCTAATCATCGGGGGCCATAGCATCCTATTTTACTAAGGGGGCCCTAGCGAGCAATTCCAACAGGGTGCTGGCAAAAAAGCCCCACTGAGGCCCTTAGCATCCAATTCTACTTGAGGCCCTTGCGAGGAATTCCACCCAGCAGGCGCTTATTGCGTAATGGGTTTTGTTTATTTTTGACTTTGCTTTGTTACTTGTTACGTAATAGGATTTGTTAGAGTCCGCTTGTCAAACTGGGATTCTCGTAATTGAGGGGGGCACACGGGGGTGTTACACATTTGCGGTGCATATGGAGTTTTGGGTAATGACGATGTACGCATGGGATGCTACATAATACTTTAAAAGATTTGTTTTTTTTTTCAATGTGTTTTTCTTGTTTTTCTCAGGGAACATTTATTAACTAAAGATTTTTGTCCACATTGGGACTCGAAAGGGATTTCCCCTCAATGGAATGGAGCGCTAGATAGCTGTACTAGAAAGTCTTTCTAACATTTTGATTCGGCTGATACATTTTACATGATGACCAATTGCACGTAAGGAGAATCCCCTGTTCGCGCATACTAGAATTATTAAATGAATTGGGTGTTCTCATGTGGCTGCAACAATTGACACGCAGAGCGAAAAACTGATAACTAGAGATAGCTTCAATTTGACATGCAACTGCATGTTAAGTAATACTTTTAGAGAGCATTATTAGATAATATTGCTGATTGCTCTTAGCGAATTTTTTTTATAATAGAGTCTTTTACTCTATTGGAGCTAGAACATGCTATCAGACATGAAATAAAAGCGAGAGTATCGTTATGGGTAGAGTATGGTAAACCTTAATAAATGATCAAAAGTATTTCTTTTCCTCTTCCCTACACAGAATTTTACACTTATATTTCAGGCATTCTTGAATAAGCATACTAATGTACATGGGCTACAAGATGATTAAATTGCGTAAACGATTGCCTGTCGAAGTTTTGACCTGGATCAATAGATCTAAAAGATACAAATATTATTCTACATACAAAATCTATTTATAAAAAAAATTACAAGCATTATTAAAACGCAGAAAAAAGCAATTCAAACTCAAAAATGGACAAACACAAATAGTGGAAAAAGCTTATAACGGATAAAAATATTAGCAAAAAGAAGCATGAATCAAAGAAAGACGGATATCCTGCCAACTAATTCCAGAGGGGAGGGTTTTTATTAGCGGTAAAGTTTTATCTACGCTTTACTTCACGTTTTACAAAGCTCCTATAAGCAAAAATAAAGAATTCTGCTTTTTTTGCTAGAAGAAAGATCACGGATGCACGTTGTTTTGGGAAAGCCTTTTTGGCTAAAATAAATGTCTATGTTATCCGTTTATCTAGTGGGGTTACCTGAAGCTTTAATAATGAATGAGCCGAGGCTTAATTTGCGCATAATTTTTTAATAATTTTGAATCAATTTACTGTCCTAGAATTTTTTTGGCTGATTTTGAAACTTGAGGCTCAATCTGCGTATAGTTTTTCAATTATTCTAAATCAAATGACTATCTTAGAATTTTCACACAATAACATTTTGAACTTTTTTTGGGCTAGAATTGTTGTTTCGCCCCACAAAATGGTTGAAAACGCCGTTTGGCTGTGGGACAGTCTTTTTGGCTAAAATAAATGTATATTTTAACCGTTTATTGTGCAGGACTATTTGCACCTTTTAAAACGAATGTGCCACCGTACGGCCTTACTATCCCTGAAACTCGAGGCTCAATATGCGTATAGTTTTTCAATAATTATAAATCAAATAACTGTCCAAGAAAAAAAAAACGCCGCATTGCTATGGGACAGTCTTTTTGCTGCGGGATGTTTATTCTCTAGGACTACCTGGATCCTTTAAAAACGAATGCGACACCACACCACATTGCTGCCTCTAAAAATTGATAATCAATTTCGTGTAGGTTTTCAATAATTCTAAATCAATTAGCTATCTCAGAATTTTCAAGGAATAGCTTTTTTGACCATTTTTGGCTAGAATTGCTATTTTTCATCAAAAAATGGCTGAAAACACCACTTCACTGTGGGACAGTTTTTTGGTTAAAATAATGTCTATGTTAACCCTTATTTTGTAGGATTACCTGCACCTGTAGAAACGAATGTGCTACTGTAGGGCCTTACTGCGTCTGAAACCCGAGGCTAAATATGTGTATAGATTTTTGATAATTCTGAATCAGTTAACTATCTCAAAATTTTCACGCAATAGCCGTTTATTCTGTAGGACTACCTGTACCTTTAATAAAGAATGTGCTATTTTTTTTCTCCTCGTGAAACCGGTTTTGTTCGTGGAACTTGTTGCGTGCGGTTTTTTGTTTATGAAATTTAATTTATCTTAATATTTTTCTTCGTAAAACTTATTGTATGTTATTTTATTCTTTCGTGAAACTTAATTTATCATGAAATTTTTCTTCATGAAACTTGTTGCACGTTGTTTTTTTTTCTAAATAATGGATCATGAAACATGATTTTTGCTGATTTTTGTTCGTGAAACTTGATCCATGTGGATAGTTTCTTCATGAAACTTAATGTATCTTGATTAATGTCTTAGAGAAACTTGTTGCATAATGATTTTTCTCTTTTTGAAACTTGTACTTTGATTTTTCTCCTCGTGAAACCGGTTTCGTTCGTGGAACTTGTTGTGTGCTGATTTTTGTTCGTGAAACTTAATTTATCTTGACGTTTTTTCTCGTAAAACATGTTATATGTTTATTTATTCTTTCGTGAAGCTTAATTTATCATATTTTTCTTCGTGAAACATGATGCATGCAGATTTTCGTTCGTGAAACTAATTGCATATGGATTATTTATTCAAGAAACTTAATCTATCTTGATTTATGTCTGCGGGAAACTTGTTATATTTTTATTTCTTCTTCGTGAAACTTGTCGAATATTGTCCGTGAAATTTGTACATTGTTTTTCTCCTCGTGAAACCGTCTAAACTGTTGTTGTGCCATCTAACCCAACCTATTAGCATGTAAGAAAAAGGCTTAAAAGTTTCACGAAGAGAAAAATCAACATGCAACAAGATTCCCAAAGAAGAAGTATAACAAATTTCATCGAGATACATTAAGTTTCTCGAAAAAATAATCCGCGTGCAACAGTTTTACGAAGAAAATCGTCAAGATCAATTAAGTTTTACGAACAAAAATCAGCACGCAACAAGTTCCACGAGCAAAACTGGTCTCACGGGGAGAAAAATAAATGTACAAGTTTCACGAAGAGAAAAATCAGGATGCTACAAGTTTCACGAAGAAGAAATAAAAATAGAATTCTAAATCCAGATACATGCAGTTCCTTGAAGAAATCATCCAAATGGAACAAGTTTCATGAAGAAAAATATCAAGATGAATTAAGTTTCACGAGCAAAAATCAGGATGCAACAAGTTCCACGAACAAAACCGGTTTTAGGAGGAAATAATCAGTTTACATGTTACACGAACAGAAAAATCAACATGCAAGAAGTTTCATAAAAAAGAATCTCTAAAGTTTTTCGAAGGCATAAATCAAGATATATAAGTTTCACGAAGAAAAATATCATGGTAAATCAAGTTTCACGAAAGAATAAATCAACATACAATAAGTTTCATGATCAAAAATATCTAGATAAATTAAGTTTCACGATCAAAAATCAGCATGCAACAAGTTTCATTAGCAAAACCGGCTTCACGAGGAGAAAAATCAATGTACAAGTACAAGTTTCACAAAGAGAAACATCAACGTGCAACATGTTTTATGAAGAAGAAATTAAAATATTCGAACTTTTTCGAAGACACAAATCAAGATATATTAAATTTCCTGAAGAAACAATACACATGCAACATTTGCACGAACAAAAAAATAAACATGCAACATGCTTCACGAAAAAAAAATGAATTTGCTAGAAGTTTCAAAGAAATCAGCATACAACAAGTTTCATGAGGAAAAAATCAACATATATTATGTTTCACGTTCAACTAATCAGCATGCAACAAGTTTCATGAACAAAAAACAAAATGCAATATGTTTTACAAAGGAAAATATCAAGATAAAATAAGCTTCACAAAAGAAAAAATCAACCTGCCACAAGTTTCCCGAAGAAAAACTATAGATACAACAAGTTTCGCGATAAAAATTAGCCTACAATAGGTTTCACGTAGAAATGATAAATATAGAACATGTCTCGCGAACAAAAAATGAAGGTGCATCTAGTTGGATGAAGAGAAAAAAGAATCACGAAGAAAAAATCAATATGCAAGACGTTTCACGAAAAAACAAAACATAAAACAACTTCCATGAAGATAAAATAAAAATATAAAAAGTTTCCTGAAGAAAAAAAATCAGTCTACAATTAGTTTCACGAAGAAAAAAATCGACATATATTGGCCTTGTTTGAAAATTCTGAGATAGTAGTCAATTGATTCGAAAAACTATAGGCATATGGGGCCTTCAGTCTCAAAGGCAGTAATGCCATGCGGTGGGGCAAGCGTTTCTAAAGGTGCAGATAGCCCTACAAAATAAACAATTAACGTATACATTTATTTAAGCAAACAAGACTTTCCCTCAGCAAAGTGGAGTTTTCAGCCATTTTGTGGTGCAAAACAACAGCTCTAGCCAAAAGAAATCCAAATAGCTATCGTGTGAAAATTCTGAGATATTCAATTTATTTAGAATTATTGAAAATCTATACGCATATTGCGCCTCGGGTTTTGGAGGCAGTAATGCCATGTGGTAGTGCATTCGTCTCTAAATGTTCAGGTTGTCCTACAAGATAACGGTTAACATAGACTTTTATCTTAGCCAAAAAGACTGCCCCACAGCAAGCGGTGGTTTAAGGCATTATTTGGTGCAATCAACAATTCTAGTCAAAAGTAGGGTGAAAAAGCTACTGTGTGAAATATCTGAGATAGTTAATTGATTTAGAATTATCGAAAATCTATACGCATATTGATCTTCGAGTTTCAGAGGCAGTAATGCCTACGACAGTCCGTGCGTTCTTAAACGGTGCAGGTAGTTCTATAAAATAAGAGTTAACACAGACATTCATTTTAGCCAAAAAGACTTTCCCAGAGCATAGCGTCGTTTTCAGCCATTTTATGATGCAAAACAACGATTCGAGCCAAAAGTAGGTTAAAATGCTATTGTTTGAAAATCTGAAATAGTTAACTGATTTACAATTATCAAAAATGTATCTGCGTATTGAACCATGGGTTTCAGAGGCAGTAATTCCATAAGGTAGGGCATTTGTTTCTAAAAATGCAGGTAGTCCTACAAAATACGGGTTAGCATAGACATTTACTTTAGCGAAAACGATTGTCCCACTGCAAAATGGTGTTTTCAGCCATTTTGTGATACAAAACAACAATTCTAGCCAAATGAAGGCCAAAATGTTATGCGGGAAAATAATTGGATAGTTGATTGATTTAGAATTATCGAAAATATATACGCATATTGAGCATCGATTTTTAGAGGCAGTAATGCCGTACGATAGCGCATTTGTTTCTAAAGGTGCAGGCTATCCTACAAAATAAACCGCTACAATAGACATTTATTTTATCCTAAAAGACTGTCCCATAGCAAAGTGGTGTTTTCAGCCATTTTGTGATGCAAAATTGCAATCCTAGCCAAAAAATGGTCAAAAACCTATTGCATGAAAATTCTGATATAGTTAATTGATTTAGAATTATCGAAAATCTATACGCATGTTGAGCTTCGAGTTTCAAAGACCGTAATGCCGTACGGTGACGTATTCGTTTTTAAAAGGTGCAGGTAGTCCCACAAAATAAACGGCTAACATAGGTATTTATTTTAGCCAAAAAGATTGTCCCAGACAAAGCGGCGTTTTCAGTCATTTTATTGTGCAAAACAACAATTCCAGACAAAAGAAGTTCAAAAAGCTATTGCGTGAAATTTCTGGGATAGTTAATTGGTTTAGAACTATTGAAAAACTTCACGCATATTGAGCCTCGAGTTTCAGAGACAATAATGCCTTACGGTGGCGCATTTGTTTTTTATTGTGCTGGTAGTCCTACAAAATAAACGGTTAGCATACACACTTGTTTTAGTCAAAAAGACTGCCCCACAGCAAAGTGGTATTTTCAATCATTTTGTGATGCTAAACAATAAATCTAGCCAAAAAATTTCAAAATGCTCTTGTGTGAAAATTCTGAGAAAGTCAATTTATTTAGAACTATTGAAAACGCAAATTGGGCCTCGAGTTTCAGGGACAGTAATGCCGTAGGGTAGCGCATTCGTTTCAAAAGGTGCAGGTAGTCCTAGAAAATAACCGTTAGCATAGACATTTATTTTAGCCATAAAGACTGTCCTACAGCAAAGCGGTGTTTTCAGTCATTTTGTTGTGCAAAACAACAATTCTAGCCAAAAGAAGTCCGAAATTCTATCATGTGAAAATTCTGAGAAAGTCAGTTGATTTAGAATTATCGAACTACTAAACGCGTATTGAGTTTCGAATTTCAGAGGCAGTAATGCCGTACGGTAGCGCATTCGGTCCTAAGGCTATAGGTAGTCCTATAAAATAAACGGTAAACATAGACATTTATATTAGCCAAAAAGACTGTCCCACAGCACGCGCGCATCCGTACCCATTCTTCTTGCAAAAATAATGCAAAATTCTGTATTTCTGGTTATAGGACATTCGTAAAACGAGAAGTAAAGCGTAAATAAAACGGTACCTGTAATAACAACACTTCCCCGCCTGAAGTGGTTGGTAGGATCCCCGCCTTTCTTTAATGCACGGTTCTTTTTGCTTATATTTTATGCTTTCTATGTTTTTTTCGCGTTTTGTTTTCTCCATTTTTGAGTTTGAATTGTTTTTTTTCTGTATATTAATATTTTGTACAATAAATTCTGTAGATTTTTATGTACAATAAAAGTGTGTATCTTATTGATTAATTGATCCAGGTTAAATCTTTGATAGGTAATCATTTACGCAATCTAATCATCTTGTATCCCTTGTACATTGGTATGCTCGTTCAAGAATGACCTTAATATAAGTGTAAAATTCAGTGTAGTGAAGAGGAAAAGAAAGGCTTGGTGTTATTTATGAAGGTGTACTATATTCTACCCATAAAGACACTCTCGCTTTTATTTCATTTCTGATAGCATGTTCTAGCTCCAATAGAGTAAAAGACTATTACTAAAAAATGTGTTAAGAACAACCCGCTATATTGTCTGATAACATCCTCTAATAGCATTACTTAACATGCAGGTGCATACCAAATTTAAGCAATTTCTAGTAATCAATTTTCTCCTCTGTGTGTCAATTGTTGCTGCCATATGGGAACACGCAATTCATTTAATTATCCTAGTATGTGTGAACAGGGGATTCTCCTTGCATGTAATAGGTAATCATGTAAGATGTATTAGCCGGATCAAAATGATAAAAAGACTCTCTTGGCCCAGCTATCTAGCGCTCCATTTCATTGAGGGGGATCCCTTTCGAGTCCTAATCTGGACACAAATCTTTGGTTAATAAATGCTTCCTGAAAAAAAAAGAAGAAAACGTATTGAAAGAAAATGGAATCTCTTAAAATATTATATAAAATCCCACTTGTGCACGGTCATTACGTAACACCCGCGTGGGTTCCGCCCTCAGTTACGACCGGGGATTCCCCGCTGGACTAGTGGGCTCTAACAAGTCCTATTCCGTAACAGCCAAAAGTAAACAAATCCCATTACGCAATAAGCGCCTTGTGTGTGGTATTGCTTGCTAGGGTCCCGTGGCAATTGCTCGCTAAGGCCCACGGTTGAATTGGATGCTAGGGTCCCGTGTGAAATTGGCTGCTATTGCCCCTCGGTTACTGCCCCCAATGGAATTGGCTCTAGGGTCCCATTGGAATTGGATGCTAGGGTCCTGCATCGTGAAGGCTCCCTACTAGTGGGCCCTGAAGTTTTTTTCAGAAACTGTTACGTCACATGCACCCACATGTAACATGAATGTTTTGCTTAGAAAACATTCCCCATGACGTAACGAGCACCCGCTGGCTCTCATGAGAATGACGGGATAGGTCTTTCATGGAAGGTATTATGCCATCACTATTTCTAGTTGCCCTCTAATATTTTTGGTCACTTAACAAGGGCGCTACAGCTTTTGATGCCCGGTCACATGAGCCCTCTCCCGATCTTCTATGATAACTGGTTTGATACAATCTCCCCTGGGAAAACAAACGAAAACAAAACAAATACGCATCCGTGATATTGCTGCTAGCAAAAAAAATACAAAATTCTACATTTTTATATAAGATAATATAAGATTTATTGCAAAAAAGCCTGCGGGTCATGGCAACACAGAATACAGTCTACAAATGAAACTCAGAAACAAAATACAACTTTTCATAATATAAATAAAAAAGAACAACAAAAGAACAGAACAGAATACAACTATACAACAACAATACACCTAACAAGCTATCCACTCAAACATGGTTTTCTATGTTTAATCTCTAAACGAAGAAACTTGCACAACTGTTTAATAGCACATACGTTCCTCTCAGCCATCCACTCAGTTAGCCAACATTCACTCTCAAACTTTCGTCCAAAACATTCCTTCCGCAATTCCGACAGCTCTTCACACTCGGATACAAAATGAAATAAGTTTTCATTCACACATCCACACATAGGGGAAAAATAGGGTCCAGCTGCCAGATATAGAGAAGCTTGAAACCTCTACAGTAAGGTTCTCTAATATGCTGAATCTGATGGTGTTATTTTTATTAAGGCCACTTGATGTTTTGAGGATGTTCCTCCTCCCCTTTTCAAAAATTGGTTAAGTCTTTTCAGGATGTATTATCAGTTATACAGTTCAATATAATGTTTAATCAGTTTGATTAATCTTTCGTGCATCTTCAACTATGAGAAAACTTATACGTTTCGCATCATTTTGTTCAGAAAAACAACGATATTTTCAATTCGCCAAATTTTCATTTGCTATACCAAGAAAACAAAATGATCCTAGAGAATTTTAATTTTTGATCACTCATACGTTATCTTCGGAGAAGAAATTTGCTGAAGTTAGGAAGATGAACATAGGTAAATAGCCTAGTATTTATAACACAAAGCATAGGTAAACATTATTAGAAGTTTTATTAAATGAAATATTATGAGATGGCAAATGATTATTATTTGGGAGATAGTAGGTTCGTTTTATCCTCTCGAATGCAAACACTATACTATTAAGATTATTACTGTATTTCTGGAATTCTGGGAAGTGTTTTTTTTTTTATATCAAAACCTTTCTGGCAATCAATTTTGTTTCAGTAATCTAATATATAATAAATTTCCATCAACTGTCTCTCCCTCTGAAATCTATTCTTTTCAAATATGTAGAAATTCGATTGGCTCAGTGAAACTTTCAACGTAACCTAGTTGTTTATTAATAGCTTTGGTACAGCATATAAAAATCTATTTGCGACAAAAAAAAAATTCTGGACATAAAACATTTGTGACCATTAGGTTAGTTTTACTGTTTTGAAAAGATCTTATTTTCCTCATTGTTTTCTTCCTTTTAAATCCCGCTCTTTTCGAATGTATAGAAAAAACAATTTGGTAAATAAAACTTCCGATCTGTGCAATCTATTTAGTTTTCATCAAGGGTAAATAACAGTTTAGTCTGGTAGAGGGTGTGAGGGGTGGCATCATTACCCTTACCTGCGTTAGTGTTCGCTTTAAATATGGCTTCATTGTACATTGTGGTTTCTTCTCCTTTCTTCATTCCTAATAATTTATGCTCGCTTTAAGTTTTTAATTTGATCTTTACGTCTCACGGTGAAACTCTGTCCTTTTTTATTAAAAAGGAAGCTCCATGAAGGCATGTATTCGTTGGTGAAACCTAATTGACAAAATTTTGTATATGATCAGTTCTTTATACGTGGTGATCTTTTCCTGTCCATTTCTTTATAACCTTTCCCATGTGGTTTTAGCTTGGATTTGAGTAAACAGAACGAACGAAATTGTCGTAAATTTTTTCAAGTTAACATTCTCTTTTAATTAACGTTGTGGACTTTAATTACCCCGAGTCATTTCCAATTCCGAAGCATTTTGACGTTTTGGCATGTTGTTTGATATCCCAGATTTTTTGAATAAACAACTAAATTATAGGTGGAACCACTCTTTTATTGATACTAATTTTTCCGATAAATTTGGAACCAGTTTGAGCAAAATGAATTGGTTGATGTTCTTCTTTTTCAGAAGAATGAGGCAGAGGTATTTCATATCCTCCGCGGGGGTTTACAGGGGGAATCGGCCGAACACCCCATGGTATGTTTTCTTGGCAGCGAGTCTTCGGGAATTGCGTCAAGACTCATGCTTATTAGTTAATAGTGTACTACAGGCAGCATCTCTTTTGACGAGCTCCTTGCATTTTTCTATGCTATCAGCGAAAGTTCTATAAGGTGTTTGAAGTAGACAAAAATCAATTATTAAGATACCCTTCTCATTTACCTGGTTGACTGCCACTATTCTTACTAGATGTCGTGTGGTTGATTACCTTCTTGTGTAATGTTTTCTATATTGTCTTGCTATCTATTCAGGCGACAAATCTGTAACTTAAGGCCCGAGACATACTTGGCGTTTTTTTACCAAGCGTCTTTTTAGTGGTGTATAGGTTAGTATTGTCAAGGGCAGATTAGGCGGTAGAACAAACGTCGACGGCAGCAATGCTGCCGTCCATTGTCACTGCAATAAACGAACTGCATAATAAACGATCGTGTATTTTAGCGCCTGCTTCGAGATCGTGGCCTATGGAACTAAATGGAAGTGGGCATACTTGGCGTTTTTTTTTCGCTGACAACTGCTGACGAGAGTGTATTTGCAGAGAGTAAATCATAGAAAAATTGGAAGTCATAAATGAATTTCTTTTCCTGGGGAGGGAGTAGGCAATTGTTAAAAAAAAAGAGCTAGATAACTGGATTATAAAGCTGCCAGAAATTCAAGGAATTTTAAAGTGTCATGGATTTGGGCTCAAATTCAAACGAATGTAATAAATTCATACGAATTAAGGGGGACATGCAAAGTATTTTCCAGTGTGTCGGGGGCGGGCGCATATCTGTCGCTTTTTTATTTATTTTAAACGAAAATACAAAAAGCTTATGATCTTATTATGATCTATAGATAAATCTACTATATTAATATGTTCTATTATTATTATGATATTATTATCTGTCTATTATTATATATAGTTATTATTAGTATTATATTATTTCTATCAAATCTATTTTGATCGGGTGATTCTGCGATAGATGATTGTTTGAAGTCCAATGTGTCTACGCTAGAGTGGTAACAGCAAAAAAAGCGCTCGGGTCGAAATTTAAGTTTTTATTTGTACAAATAAGACATTGAAGAAAACAGGTTATATCAAGTACGTACATCGAGTTCAGATGTCTCAAATTGCTTTTTCTGTTATAAAAAAAAAGAAAATTTAGACCCTATTTTTTTCTTATTCCTCTAACTTACAATTTAAAGAAATTTAGCAATGTAGTCATTAATACATCATTTTATTTTTCTTCTAACTTGACATGCACTTTTTTTTTCTAAAGTCTGAGGGATCTTAATTATCATTGTGCTTTTGAATATAAAATTGTGCTCTTTTTTTTAAATGTGTATGTATAGTGTCAAGTAATGTTGCATCTCGTTGAACGTATATTATTTATAAAATAAATATTAGATGTGTGTGTAGTTCTATTTCTTTTTTTGTTCGATGCTAGTAATAGCTCTAGAAATTGGAGCTCATTTGGAGCCTCGTATAGATCCATGAAGTTTGACAAATAAAAGAAGAAAAACCGAAAATGGAGAAATCAAACGATGATTTTCAACCAATTCACCTCTTTTGGTTTCTTAATTATTTATTTTCTTTTTCTTATTGAACGTCGTGTATAACAATGTGGTCTTAAAACCTATTTATTGGTTCATTGTGAAGAGCATTTTTCCATGAACTTCTGCTATTGCTCTTAGTTCTACCAGCACTAAGTTTTAGGTGTTGTTGGTGCTGTTTTAGCTTCTGTTTTTTAGTTGTTGTTTTTTTTTCATTTCCGAAGCATCAAGAATCTCAACGAAACTATGGCGTTTAGTCGTTAGGCTAAGATTTACTAAAGCTTTTTGAAGTTTTTTAGCTAAAACACATGCACACCGGGATAGATGCTGGATTTTCTTTTACGGGGAGAGTGGTTACCAAAAGAATGTATTTTGTAGACTTTGTCTAACAATCTCGTGTAGGTCTAGGGGATGATTTATTTACAGATTATATTTCACTTTCCTTCTTACCTTTTTTTTTGGGGGGGGGGGCATAAATATATATGGTTGTTTGCATTTTCCAGGCCAGTGCAGGGAGTGGATAAAATTCTGGTGGTGATGGTCACGAGCTGGGTACCCAACCTCTGGATACGATCCCCCATGAAGAGCATCGGAACTAAAATTCAGTAATCTGGAGAGTTCGAAAAGCTGATTTTTGTTTTACTTTTTTTTCATTTGGCATGGGCCATTAATTTCTAGCAAGTTGATGAGTGTGCATCTAATAATTGTATCAGCTTCTTTGATTCAGGGCTCTCTGGAAGTCTTGAGTTTCTTAGAAGGTCCCTAGAGGTCCCTAGGTCTTAGAAGGACATAGAGTCATTTAACTTAGAATGCCGGCTCATTTGGTTTCCAAAGGAATTTTTCACTCCAAAAATTTTGGTGCTATTTTTTTGCCTTTTTGCCGTTTTTGTTCTTTGAATTCGAGTCTTAATTGTTATTGTTATGCTACTGCAGCTTTTTTTCTAAAGTAATAAAGTTAATAATAATAGTAAGAGAAACAGCAATAGTTTTTAATATTCAAGAGTAAATTTTTCAATATTGAGGCCCTGCACAAACACCGTTAATATAAAATAAGTTTTTAGGCCAAATAGACATATTGCAAAAAAATTATACTGTGTTGTTCAGCATCCGTGTTGGAAAAGAGCCTCTTAAATAGATGAACAAGAGTTATATTGACACAACAAATGCTGAAATGAAGTAACAAACCTCAGACGTTCGATATTAAAGTTTGAAAAGGCCCTAGAGTTAGAGTTTGGATGATCTAAGACTCCCAAGCATCGATTTTTCTAGACTGCTACTTTATTAGCAATAATTAACTCCCTAGTCATGCTTTGTATATCCAATCGGCTCTTTAGATAATTTTTTTTATTTTATTAATTTGTTGCCAATGTCCTATCTAAGTAAAAATAGCTTTTTATTGTAGGAAGGAAGAGAAGACAGAGAAAAGCCAGGTAGAAAACAGAAGAGACAAAATCCGTTTGCCAGTACAACAAATAAAGAAAAACAGAAGAAAAAAGGTTTTATGATGATCAGAAACAAAGCGAAAGGGAAGAAAATCAGGTCCTTCAAGGAAAAACAGGTACTATTTTAAACTCTACAAGTTTTTAAGGACAAGGACTGGATCTCCTTCTTTTTCATCCCATTAATACATAAATCTATTCAACCATATTTATATATTGTAAAATCAATAGTAAAGCCCTATGCACTTGTGTTACTGCATCATCTAACTTTTAAAAGAAAATATAGATATAAATTTTTGCTTCAAAACCAAATATTATATATGAATATTCCGTTTGGCTATTCTATACTTATAGCATACGTTGGTACATCCATTATTTAAAGCTTCTCCGGCAGGATGGAGGGACTCCATGTACTAACTTATGAGGTACGTAATAGCTAGTGAAAATTGAACATTACAAAGTTTGGTTTTTGTATTAGTATTGGTTGGTACATATATTAATAAAAGCTTAAATTCCAGCTGATTTGGTGTTGGGTTCATGAACCGACTAATGTTGCATTCTAAATTCAATTCGAATATTCAAATGCATAGAAATATAAAATTTATGAACACCAGAAAAATGTAGGGTATCGGTTCGATCCTAGAGCTAGTGAAGGTAGTTTTGTCTGGGGTAGTCTCTAACGACCAGCCAGTAGCCCTCGTCATATCAGCAAGTATGGCTAATTTTAGTACTTTATGTGATGCCACCATGGGTCTTTTGTCGTGTGATTTTCCTCTTCAAAAATCCTCCTTTGTTGCACCATAGCCCTTTACTATTTTATGTTTTTCCCAAGAAGAAATGGCTCAACCGGTACTTTCCGTGGGGATTTTTTTAAGGAAGTAAGGGACATGTGGTTTCTTCCTGTTCTAATTGGTTGTACAGCTGGGTGCTGGCAGAAGAATGTATAAATGTCCTCTGAGGCTTTTTGGTCTTGGATCGAACTCTAGACGAAGACAGGAATTTAAAAATCGCCAACACTTGATTAATAATAGAATATTTCATTTCAGTATTCTATCCGTCAAGGAATTATGGACTTCCGAAATACTTTAGGCCAAAGTTAAGATCCCAGGTAGGAATATGTTATGTCTGTGGCTACGTTTGCCAAAAATATATTTAATTTTCGTCAAACAAGTATCTTTGTTTATATCTCTCCTGTGGCTTAAGCTAGTGTCCGGCACGCTGCTGCCTTGTAAGCTTTTGTCATAAATGCTGTGAAGCTTATTCCAATCCTTAGGTACACCATGAATTCTGCAACCTTCTAAGTACTGGCTTCGAGAAGATTAATCTTCCTTTCACTAAACCAACCTACGGACACTTGCCACTTCCCACTTTATAATCAGTGGTATAACGTTGCTGTGGTGGGGTAAATGCACGGACTGATTCCTTAGAGAAAAACTCTCCTTCCAGTACACATTTTTTAACTTCATACCGTGTAACTATACATTATTATGTGTTTGGTGGGGACGTCAACCATGTTTTTAGCAGATCTGACTGATATCCACGTGGTATATCCCGACCTACTATCAGGCTGGAATGGTATGTGCGCCAACTTTGATGAGGCTGACTCAGGGTAATTAGGGGTGTTTGGCAGTTCATACACTCTTGAATCTTTGGTATCACGATAAATGCAAGAATGACATTGTTCTCTAGACTAAGGCATCGATGCTGGCCACAAAGAGAATCTGGAAGGGGTAGAAAATGCATATTCATCTACTGGCTCAACCGAGTTGTAAAAAAAAAAATCAGTCCTTGCTCCACCGACAAGGCTCTGAAAATGTGACGGCTTCATCCCTTGGGTAGACCTTCCTCTTCCCGTTACTGTGCTTCTGGTAATAGATTTGAATGACTTGAATATCCTGTTCTCAAACGAACATTCAGATATATCGTAATCCCAAAGAGCTTTATGGATTCCTTCTCAAGAATAAGTAAATATGCTCCCTCCCCCTCGTATGTGTAATTAATCTCTTCCAATCTATCTATAACTACTTCATTTCTTAGCTTCTCAGCAAAGGTGTTGATTGTGTTGGCTACAGCTTTCATCTAAAAGTAACTCACATGAAAAGAGTAATGCTAGTGAAATCAAGTTCCCAGAATGTCTTTATGTGGATCCTCTAGATAACCTTCCCAACCATAGGTTAAGGTATACCTAAATATTGATTTGGATGCAACTGGGGGCTTGAGAAGTAGGTCCTGGCTCAACCAATCTTTGTTCTGTCATGGTGATAAAGGTTTTCTTATCTCTGTTCTATCAACGGTCTTTCAACCGGAGTGCCAGTAACTGTCATTTTCTAAGACACAGTCTTCTGAAAGAAACTGCTCTTACGTATGCACTAATTGGTTCAATCAGCTTCAACAGTTGCCTGCAGACGACTTTAGCAAAGTTGATTTTATTTTAATTCAAAAACTCCGAGGCCAAGCACGCCTTGTTTATTTCCATGACCCTAAAAGTGTGATGACATCTCATAGGTTTATCGAATTTTTTGCGTTGTATGAATTCTAATCTAGTTGAACGCAGAATGGGCTTAATACTGTAATAAAGTGGATTACTTTGAAATGATAGATTTGATTTCTGAAGACAAACTTTAGGCATTTTCAATGACTCTTGTGTTGGCCAGTTTGCCACCAGGCGTCTTTCAGATCTGTTGATGATACACAAGTCGATCCGAGTGCTGCAGTTAGTATCGTGGTTGAATTCTCCATTTTTAAAAACTGTTACGTTCGAGATCTGGTTTAGACGAGATAAGTTTACCACACTCTGTTATAACCAATATTTCTCTTCTTCTGCGATAAAACAAATCCAACTGTAAAATCCTAAAAATGGTTGAATTTGGACCTGGACTTTCTCTGTTCTCTAACATTACTCTGATCTCTAATTTAAAATATTTAGCTGGATGTTTGATATATTCGATGCGTAGATCGGGTTGCGTGCTAGAGTTTCTCATTGGGTTTCTTGAGCGGAGATGGCAGCCCTCTTTGACAACAGCCAAAACGAAATTTTCTTCTGTTATGGTTTTCCAATTTTCTTAAAAGTCAGGCACAAAATTTCCTGCAGGGAGCGATCTGAATTTAGTGTTGGAATCAAGTCATCCAGCTTTTGATTACTTTCTTTCTCTATGCATCGTGGTTGAAGTGAAACTATGGCTCATTTTTTTGTTGAAGCCTTCCATTTTTTTGCTGGCAACGATGAGGCGAGTTCTTCATACCTTTGTTTGTTTAATTAATTGAAAATCCGTCTACAAAAACTTGAAAAGGACAGACCATACGAGGAAAAAATAAATGAAGAAATGAACATCAAAAATTGTAGCTTAGTTGTCTACAAAACTAGCCTAGTAGCCTACAAAAATTGTAGACAATAATCACTGCTTTATATCTCTCGACTATTCATTTTGATGAAATTCAACTTTATGATTATGTTTTGCAGTTCGTCTAGAACTGAGATTTCAGAGTCTCCTGCTTTGAATTTAATAAAAACTTGTAAGTTGCTGTACCGTGGAGGCAGGCAGAGCAGATTAAGTAAATTGGAAAAACAAGGATCTAATCTTGTGCTGATCAGTTTTGTTAGCAGTTTTTTAAAGGGAGTAGCGTTTAATATGCGAGGAAGTGCCGTGGCAATATAACGACTAGCTAGAAGCATCTGGTTAAACCGAAGTTTTCATGAAACAATAGAAGCATAAGCTGCTGAAATTCGACGTTTCAGCTGATCAAGGAAAAGCGTACGGGTGTGGTGGATTGAGGAACCTATGGAGGCTAAAATAAATAAGCTGGTAAATAGATTGCACAGAAATATCGACAATAGCTGCAAACGGAACTAAGTCAATCATTCTCCAATTAAAGAACGATCTCAGATTTAGCAGAGCTGAATTGTAATCTAATTTTATGGTGTTCAACTTGAAAATTTTTGAAAGTCTCTGCGATTTGATGGAGGTTCATCTAGTATCTAAAATGTCGTCAACATAGCATACCAAAGACAGGTTGATTGGGGCCTCAAAAAGGATGGGCAGAAATCTTGAACCTCAATAGCACAGTTATTGAAAAAACTGGACGACGTGGTTGTTCTTGATGTGACCACATCATAACTAAAATAGATATACTACAAGGAGTGGGTGGCATGTCCTTATTTAGTGGTAGCTTCAGGCGGTGCGTAATCTGGAATACAAATTCTGAAGAGTACAGATGACAGTGGGATTTACTCTGCGTTTGGCAGCTTTTAAATATGTGATTGCGTAGATGAAAGAGTCGAAGGTGCGTTTAATCTTGTGTCCGGCAAGGACAAGGCTTTCCTCTCGAAGAAACAGCATTGATCAAAATATTAGCAATTGCAGTTAGTATATCGGCATATCCTGATTCTCGTTTAGAACCAAACTAATGTGGAGGGGCGTAAGATATCTCTTCAAGTTCTGTTTAAGACATAAGCTCAAAGAGGTTGCAGAGGAATATAGTGAAGTTATTGAACTTCAAAGGGAAGTCCAATAAATCCAAAAAAAAGTGTTTTCACTCTGAAGACTTTATTGAAGACTTTGGAATTTGTCTTTGAAAAACTTGCTGGATTTCTTCTCCTTTTGCTTATACTAGGCTTCTGAAGGAGGGTCGGAAATCCATATTGTGTCCAGCATTTTTGGCACTTATCAGAGATAAGTACCTCTGCTCATTCTTGACACCTTAAGTTAAGTCAGAGACTGCTCTCAAGTCATTATCCCTTCTTTTGAGTATCAAATTAGATCACGTTCTTGAAACGACATTTGAAAAAGGCTTCTGGTGTCTGTTAATCAATTTCAAGAGTTGTATTGGGTCGGAACAGTGTCAGGAGACATGTTCTAACCCTTTAATATCTTTACGACATTACCTAACATAAGGAAATTGTGTTGCATCGTTGTTAAGGCCGCTTAAGTGGCAAACTCTAAAGCCAAGAATGATTTTCTTTCGTCAGATACGACATTTTTGTCCTCAGCTTGTCCTGTTGGTGTCCATAGACTGGACTCTGGTTTGACGTGGAGGGCCTACAGAGACAAAGACGTACATAGCATTTATAAGCTTTTGCTGGAACAGGTTTTCGAAAAGCACAAAGGATGTGCCATGTTCTGAGAAGGACTTGCTCTTTGTTACTGGACGTAGTTTTTCTGAGCTTTGCTTGACGTAGCTATTCAGCATTGTTGATTAAGGTAACATGTAGGCTGTTTTGGTTTTTTTTCGCTGAATTGCTGAAAGCAAGTCCACTGCCAAGTGTGGCTGTTGAGCATGGTAGAAGGGTGGTTCCCAGTGGCTCATACACAAAAGCTAGTGACTCTGTCAAAGAAGTCTTAGTCATCGGCTCCGAGATAGGTCAATGCTACCGACCGTCGGCCATCAAAGCGCAAAGAAGTCATGCTCTGGAAGGATTGCTAATCCATTTTTAAAGAGACAATCTGTAACTCCTTATTTTTATGGATTCAGTGCTGGGATTGATCCCGGCCACAATCTAAAAAATTGTTAGATCTCTTGTTAGAGCAGGCATGTTCGCCATTGGTGTCCTGGTTGTCATTGGTGTCTAGCAATAAAAAGTTTATTTGGCCTTATATCCTTAGCAGTTTTCCGAATAAGCCCATATGCTATAATGGCTCGGGCGGAAGTATTAGTACCATGACGTAAATGATGGTTACTAATTTCAAACTACCTCCAAGAATCTGAATGAAAACTGCCTCATTTTGACGCTTCAGTTGATTGGATATAATATAATTATGTGGCGCATAAATTCAGTACACGAGAATTCTTACGTCTTATGTTGTGTACAACATTCAACGAGTCGCTAAGAACGCTGGTCTAGGAAAATGTCCTGGTCCAGTGATTTTCTAAGGAAACGTAGAGCAAATATTTAAACTCTATGATGGAAAACAAATTTTCACTAGTTATTGTTTCCCACAAAATGAAAACGCAAAATGTATTCAATTAGCCTTTAATAGGTTATGAACTAGGACGCTGGGCTTGATAATAGTCGTAGTCTGAGATAATTAAATATTATCTGTTAAAATTTTTATTTTTATTTTAACCTGTGTTGATGCATTTCAAGTTATTAATAGCTTAAATATAAGTCAGCTAACATCATGAACTATTTTAACCCTCTCCGTCCTATGCATCTTTCTTTAAGAAATTATCTCAAGCTTGGATTTTTGCCATATTAAGCCCTCTATTCCACTTCGATTTTCGAATTAAAGGGAGAAGAAATATTCATCTAGTTTTGGCATCGTTTCCGAATTTAACCGTTCAGCATGATAAGTTTTTCACTAATACCTTCGATTTTTGACACAGAATAAATGATGTTTTCTTCCGTAAACAGAAGTGCGGAGTTTTTTGAAGGTTTAGCACATGTTGACTAAATGTCTTTCAGTGTTATAAAAGGACAAATTAATCGTTTTCTATTCGTCATTTTGCCTTCCTGCTTTTGATTACTTTGCTGTTATTTGAAATGGTTTCATTTTCAGTTTAAGATTAATGATGTGGACGAGTTTATTTCGTATGCCTTATTTCCTTTATATTTTTTTCCTTCTTTTTGTAATTGAGACGGGATTCATCGTTTTCGATCGAATCAGATCTCAGTGTACCAAAAATTATTCTTTGAATTGAAGATTCCATAAAGTGAATTTTGTCCCCCGAGCTTCGCAACCTTCACCTCGTTTGATCCTTTATGCGTGAGAAGAGATTATTTAATTTAAATTACTGATCGAAATCATTTTTACAAAGTATAGTCAACTTGAATTTGTATACAATCCATAAACTCTTTACAAAATTCGTAAGTAAAGTAACGGCTTTTTGCTTCCATCCCCAGTTTCGCTCATCAAGACAAGTCAATATTTTGCTAAAGTTGTTTAATGGTCAATTTCTAGGAAGCAAGCTCTGGTTTTTAAGAAAACAAAATGTCAAAAGCTAAAAATCAATGCCGCAAGTTCTACACGTTTGAACATAAATGCTTGGTTTTCTAACAAAAGATCTTATGTGAAACTGTATCATCGACTATTATATTAAAATTGAAAATTCTCACACAGTAAAGGAATGAAGCAAACGCAAATAATGCGAATAACGGACCTTTACCAAGCCTTCATCAATGCGAAGAAAATGTAAAAGGGGGTCGCCTTTTTGTCTTGGATTTAAAAAGGTGGGGCTTTATTATTTTAAGCCTCTGTTCATGGGATTTTATTAGTCCGATCTTTTTACATTCAGATTTTTATATTATTTTTCTGCTGTTTGTTTCTTTTTCTGTCGGCAATCTTGCTTTAGTCATTTAGTTCTACTATGGCTTCTTTTCTACTAAAGAAGTCTCGGCAGAGGTCTTTGCTGAAAAGATTGTACTTTCTTCATTTCTCTGCTGGCTAAAAATTGACCAAGTTTTCTTATTAGCTCTCAGGAAGCCCAACTAGGGCTAGAGTATCTAGTCAGCCACCCTGGTATTGAAAGGCTCCCTTATTTACTTAGACTTAGGTCTGCCTACGCCTGGGGGCGCATAATACAGCAGCAGTAGATTGTCAGCTTGATCTGTTTGAATTATGAACTTAGTGGAAGTGATGAAAGACTTTAGAGCCATGGCTAATTACAGTAAAGCCAAAGCAGATAGTCTCTGTGAGAGCAAAGCTGGCATAACTTTTTTGAGTTGTTTAAAAATTCTTTTCACTTCCAGTATTGGCTCATTTCAAGGAATCGCCGTAGGCTTCCCTGACTTGCGAAGACCGTGGGAGGATGGTTAAATTCCAACGTCAAGAATGGTCACGTTTGACATAGACTTCGTCTTGTTGGCTTATTAGAAGTCTCACACTGTTGGCAACGCACTCGAGTTTGTTTTACATTCTGTTGGATGTTGCATGTTCTGTTCTGACAATGGGTGAAAAGAACAATATTGTCGGCAAAGTTGTCATCAATTACTTCTCTTATTTGTTTTAGCCCACCATTGCATTTGCATCAAAGGAGAATGAAATCTAAGTACGGCAAAGTGTAGCGGTGACAGGATGCTGCCTGCCACACACCTGATTCTATTGCAAACCCCTCTGTTAAACCGCTCTCTGTCTACATAGCAGAGATAATATCCTTTATAATGTTTTATTATGTTGACAATTTTCGGTGGAAACCCATAGTGCAGTAGATTCTTTCACATTGTTCCGTGATGAATAGAGTCAAAGGTCTTGTGGAAGTCAATAAACACCATAAGTGTCTGAATTTGCCATTCATTCGATTCTTCGGGCAAAAGCCGCAGGTTAAATATGAGGTCGCGGCACCATCTATTTAGATGAAACCCATGCAGCTCATCTCTCAGGATAGTCTCTACATTGCTTTGAATCATATCGGGGATCACCTGACACAAGATTTTGCTAGCACTGGATCTTGGAGCAATGCCTCTCCAGTTATCACACTTAGTTCCCTGGTCTTTCTTAAATAGTGTAACGATTATTGATTTAGACCATTCACATGGGACTTCTTTCCTCATCCTAAACGCGTAAAAGCCGTTCAAACATTGGTTCGGCTCGAGTGTCTGGCCGCGCGTCTTCTGCAATGTATGAGATCACCCTTCTTTTTACCCCAGTCGAATTTCACCGTGTCTGGCCTTTTAAAAATACCTTTGGGTTCCGGATGACTCCTCATAACTATGCAGTCTCTGCTTAAAGCTCATTGACAAATCTGCGAAAAGTTACCCAAAAGATTACGTGAAAAGGGATGGTCAGAATGTCATGTAGAATAAAGAGTGGGTGTGATACAGAGAATACCGAAATGAGAATTATTTAACTTAACAAGGGAAGCAACAAAAATGGCATTTATCTGGTAATTAGGACCAAGGGCCCAAACAGTTGACAGTTGCTTCCTTATTGCATAAAAGTTATGGCTGTTACCTTGTATAGCGGCTATATAAGCTCGTTTGCTCATTCAAGGAATATTTATTTATTAGTTCTTGTTGATTTTTAACTTGTTTTTGGAAATACTTATGCTCATCTTTCAGTTCGTTACAATGTTCTCTTGTGCAGGTCGTTCTGTGCTCGTATTTTTCAACAAGTATTTCGACTCCATCCTTTTTTCGCTGAGCTTCCAAGTATTGTCGAATATCCTTTATAGTCTCTTCTTTCTGTTGTAGCCCACGAATTATTTTAAGGTCTCTTTGAGATTGTCTTAGATTCTCTCCAGTTAACTATGAACTAAAAGATGCTCGCTTAATACGGAGAAATTGATAGACAGGATTGCCTCATACTCGTATTGCACATACAAATCCTGCAGTTTTCTTACGTTTAGTTTAAAGTTCTTACTGAAGAGTGGGGCTTTACAACTGTTTTCAGTTTCAGTTTAAACCTCGCAACAACAAACTGATGGGCTGAATAGCAATCAGCACCGCGAAAAGTCATCACATCCTCAAAACATCATCTTTTATGGTTTGACATTAGGATATGGTCCATTTCATTTCTTATTATACTATCAGACGAGTTTTACATATACTTACGTACGTTTAAAAGGCATCCCTTCAAAAAGGAAAAAAAATGAAAAACTTTTCTAATCGTGAAGATGTTTCCTTGTGCGTCAATAGCTGTTTAAGGATTGTAACTTGTTTCAATAACGTTGCGTCACCGACTCATCGCCGTTCGATCGATCAATTGGACAAAGGGATGGGGAGTTGAATAACTGAAAAAAATGACAAATGAAAAAAAAAGGCCACAAGCTATGAATAGGTTCTTAGGTAGACCTTGGGTTCGTGCTCCGTCTCCAAATCTCTCTGGCGATTTGTCCTGAAAATTTATATATTTTCCATAGCACTTCCTATTTTTGTGTTTTATTTGTTTTTTTTAATTGATGGTCTTCCAAAACAGACACTAATGGCAAAAAAGGCACTAGTAGAACACAGACAGTATTAGCTTTGAAATGTTCCTTTATATTTTCCAAAATATCATCCAATTTTTTATATTATGAAGTACCTGGTGCTACATGACGTTAATTGCTCTTTGCAAGCTTTTTGGTCAAAGTCTCCCGGGAATGTCGTTCTGATAGATTTTCTTATTGCATTCCTTTTCATTTTTGGCCCATACACTAGTATTCATTAGAATAAACTGACTTGATTTTCACAGCTACAAGTCCTTCGTTGACAAGAGGTCTTTGTTCGAAGATAAACTTTTCAATCTGTTTATTCATTCCTTTTCTCCAAGTATCTGCAAACCGGCAAAGGCTCCCTCTCTCTCTCTCTCTCTCTCTCTCTCTCTCTCTCTCTCTCTCTCTCTCTCTCTCTCTCTCTCTCTTTCTCTCTCTCTCTCTCTCTCTCTCTCTCTCTCTCTCTCTCTCTCTCTCTCTCTCTCTCTCTCTCTCTCTCTCTCTCTCTCTCTCTCTCTCTCTCTCTCTCTCTCTCTCTCTCTCTCTCTCTCTCTCTCTCTCTCTCTCTCTCTCTCTCTCTCTCTCTCTCTCACTCTCTCTCTCTCGCTCTCTGTCTCTCTCTTTCTCCATTGTTTTGTAATATTTTGTTACTTTCCTTTGTAATTTGCTAAAATAACAGTAAAAACTGTTTTGCTATTATTTTCAATTTCATCTACCTTTTTTAGGTTGCTCTCCGAAACGCGCTACTGAAACAGAAACGAATCATCAAATAACGATCAAGTTTTTGCTTAATTCTTTGTTTTCTGGAAAATACACTTTTCATGGAACTTTATTGCTGACAGGGTGTAAACGGAATTGTAACAGGTGTTCAAAGCCCACCTAAGCTCAAATGATTGAGAACGATTTTTATCTAACAGTAGGTGTTTTGTTGGCCTTAGTTGAATAATAACTCAGTAGGTTGTGTGATTTAATTATTCATTTGTGTTTGTCGCGAACACGATAGAGACTGTGATATTATTTTTTGGCTCTAAACAAAGGGTAGTATCTTTTTAATTTGTTTCGTAATTAATATTTATATTGTTCAAGGCAAAGCTCTAGAATCGGGTCTCTTCAGAAGGTGATTAAATAAAAAAAAACAAGTTTTTTCAACTGAAAGTAAGGAGCGACATTAAAACTTAAAACGAACAGAAATTACTTCGTATATGAAAGGGGCTGCTTCCTCATCAGCGCCCCGCTCTTTACGCTAAAGTTTGACTCTTTCTCTCAACTCTTCTTTTTAAAACAGTAAAAACTTTAGCGTAAAGAGCGGGGCGTTGATGAGGAAGCAGCCCCTTTCATTTACGAAGTAATTTCTGTTCGTTTTAAGTTTTAATGTCGCTCCTTACTTTCAGTTGAAAAAACTTGTTTTTTTTATTTAATTTCTGAACGTTTTGAATCAATGCATGTTTTGATTTTGGCTCTCCGCAGAGAAATAATTAAAATGAAATTTGCATTTTTTTTTTTTTTTTTTTTTTTTTTTTGGGGGCTAAATGGCTTTCTCACAATTTTGATCGAATGATTTTGAGAAAAAAGAGCGGGGAGGAAGCCTAGTTGCCCTCCGATTTTTCGGTTAATTAAAAAGGCAACTAGAACTTTAATTTTTACGAATCTTTTTATTAGTAAAAGATATACGTAGCTTATAAACTAGTTTACGTAAAGAATTTCTATTCTCATGTTTTTATTACACATATGAGAGGGTTCGCCCTCTCGTCAGTACCTCTCTCTTTACACTAAATCTTAAATTTTGGCCCAATTCATTAAGAATGACCCCTGAATCGCAAAAGCCGTAGAGTAAATAGTTGACATTACTAAAATACTTTAAGCGTAAAGAGCGAGGTATTGGGAGGAGGTGAGCCCTCATATGGGTAATAATTTCTGTTCGTTTTAAGTTTTAATGCTGCTCCTTACTTCCAGCTGAAAAAAACTTTTTCATATTTATTTTTTCATTGTTTTTTTTTTAAATAATGCTAGTAAATCCTGCGCTCCCTTCATGGAAATTTTCTTCCCCATGACAAATTCCTCGATGGAAAGTTCCCCCAGTATATCCCCCTCTTTTCAACCCCTCCCCCCAACCAAAAATCCTCCTGAAAACATCTGTACACTTCCCAATAACCATTACTATATGTAAGCACTGGTCAAAGTTTGTAACTTGTAACCCCTCCCACGGGGACTGTGGAGGAGTAAGTCGTCCCCAAAAACATAGTTATAAGTTTTTTCGACTACGCTGAATAAAATGGCTATCTCAGAATTTTGATCCGTTGACTTTTGGAAAATAATTAGCGTGGGAGGGGGCCTAGGTGCCCTCCAATTTTTTTGGTCGCTTAAAAAGGGCACTAGAACTTTTCATTTCCGTTAGAATGAGCCCTCTCGCAACATTCTAGGACAACTGGGTCGATACGATCACCCCTGGGAAAAAGAAAAAAAAATAAATAAATAAACACGCATCCGTGATCTGCCTTCTGGCAAAAAATACAAAATTCCACATTTTTGTAGATAGGAGCTTGAAACTTCTACAGTAGGGTTCTCTGATACGCTGAATCTGATGGTTTAATTTTCGTTAAGATTCTATGACTTTTAGGGGGTGTTCTTCCTATTTTCTAAAATAACACAAATTTTCTCAGGCTCGTAACTTTTGGTGCGTAAGACTAAACTTGATGAAACTTATATATTAAAATCAGAGTTAAATTGCGATTCTTTTGATGTAGCTATTGGTATCAAAATTTCATTTTTTAGTTTTGGTTTCTATTGAGCCGGGTCGCTCCTTACTACAGTTCGTTACCACGAACTGTTTGACATGCTAGAACAAAAAGAGATACATTTTTAGATTGCTTATTTTCATGGTTTGGTTCGTGTTTTTGACAATTCATCCCCAGCCCTCCTCTAATGGCCTCGTGTAGCCTGGGTATTTAATGAAAATAACCAAACAATGATGGAATTCTTACTTTATAATGTGCAGCAAGCATCGACAAATCATATTTCTTTGTATTTTTCCCATTTTTATCAGTTTTTGAATCAGTTTTCATCAATTATTACGTCACTTTTGTCTTCATAGCCTAAGGTTATATGAGACCATTAGAGATGCATTGTCAAAAACACGAACCAAACCATGAAAATGAGCATAAAATTAGTAATCTAAAAATGTGTCTCCATATGTTCTAGCTTGTCTCCTTCCAAGGAGGGCCCAACTTTTGACCTTTGCCATTTAAACTATGGAAATTATTCATAATTTGAAAATATTGGCCTTTTTTGTGTTTTCGAAGTATATCATCGGACAGGTACAGAGGATTTTTTTTCAGGGGGGGGGCACAACTTTGAAACAAGAATAATAAAAAAGATGATAAATTTTTGGTTAAATATGATTCAGGGTGGAAAAATCTCTAAACCCTTAATATTTCGGTAGCCTTTGTTAAATTAGGTTTGTTCAATGAGTTTATATTTTACACGTAAAAGTGAGCGCGGCCATTGAAGCATCATTGTTTTGGACAGAGAAGACAGTAGAAACGGAATATTGACGAAATCTATTTAACAAAACAAAAGGCCTCAAGTCCTCTTCAAGGTTTTTGGGCATCAAGAATGTGACAGTTTTTGGGCAGTTTTGACGAAGCACCTTTCTTCTTTGTAGGATTTTAAATCGGAAAATTGCATGTATCATAAAAATATTTAATAGGCCTAATATTACAGTAATATTTCGAAGGTGCCAATGAATAAAATCTTGGGGGGCCATTGTAACAAGGGTGTGAATAATTGACCAAATTGACGAATTTATTTAAAAAAAATAATGAAAAAGAGGAAAAAAACAAGGAATGAGGGCACCATAAAAATCTTCGAGGGGACTGGATCCACCACTCTATCAAACAGTCCAATAGCACCAATCAATTTCTCAACACAGGTCATTATGAAACGCCGTTGTCTGCCAGATAAAGAGCTGCGCTATTTTCAAAACCTGTCAAATCAGGGGACAAAGCAATTGAGTAGATTCTTCGGATGTCCGATGCAAACTGAAGTTCAACTGTAATGAAAAAATAAAGCGTTAACTTGTGTTCGTGATTTGCAAACAAAATAGTATTTTCGACCAAAAAGAGCAAGAAAATTTTGGCAATTACCTCTGTTACAAATTTTGGATACCCAAACTCGAATACTTAACGAATATATTTAGTCATCTTAGCAATACAAACACTAGGAAGGTAGAGATGAAAATATTCTCACTTCAACTGATAAATTAGCTTCGCTATAAAAGAATTGTGTTTTTGAAAAAAGAGCAGGCTCTGAAAACTTGAAATTTTTTTTTGTGCGTACAAGCTGACTTAAAGAAATGATCCTTGTTGTAGTTAGCGATCTAACTAGCCTTAAAGAAAGTATAGGCATGCATTTGCCATCATTTAAGGCAGAAAATGTTAACTGGATTAGGAATCCTTTTGTAATTGTTTGTTCTGTGGTTCCAGAGATTCGAGTTCTATGAAGAAGGATTGTCCATTCACTCGAGAGATAGCGGACTTCAAAAAAAAATTACACAAATGTGCCGCTTGTTAAGTTTTGGACTTCATTGAAATAACATATTATGCAATAGTTAAAAAAAACTTTATCAGTTCTGTTGCAATCATGCATCTAATGCATATTTCAACCCTAAACACCAGCTACAAGAATATTTTCTACTTTTTTCTTATCTTGACACAAGAGCCAAAAGAGACTACTGTACATAGAAGAAATGTGTGGATGCATTTATCAGCCAAACATTGACAAATTAGTAAAAAAAGGAAAAATCCAATTTATGTTCATTCAAGTGTACCCCACATTTTGTATATGCTCCAAGGTGTTCCGTTGGTAAAAAACAAAAAAGATTGAGAAATACTGTCCTATAGGACAGAGAGCATTTCCTTACTGAAGGCCATGGTTACTCTCAAAAGTTCGCAGATCTGGTGGCTTGAGGAACATATTCGTGTCCATAGGCAGTATCACTAACTCCTGTATAGTTGATCAGAACCAACTGTAGCCGAGTGAGGAGCAGAAGAATTCAGTCTGCAATTTTTTAACTGAAAAAACTGTCTGAAGTTTACGTCTACGTTTATTTTGGGTTTTCTCATTTCCAGACTGAGCTAACTATATCTTGAAATGTTGATAATTCGTCTTTTGCATTTGCTAATGGATATCTAGAATAAGTGAGTACCCGTTTATAATCTTATAGAGTAATAAAGACTAAACATACATAGATGAACGCTGGTTTGACCCACATGGATCAGGAGATATTTCCTTCGAGGCGGGGGTGCTTCTAAAGACGCGAAAAAAATAAATTATGTCACTTTTTCGCAAACGAGGAGGGAAGGGGGGGGGGGGGCATTGAGACCCATCTCAAGAAGAAGGTTCCTCAACCCCTAGTAGAGGGCGTGCTGTATGAGTATGCGATACATACACGTGTTTTTACTTTTGGACGGAGGGTTTCTATTGCTTTTAGTTGTATATCACTGATAGCTAGTTACATCAGTCTAGAGGTGTGTAATTTGTTTGTTAACAGAGACGTCATTCTGAATCAGACACATAAGCAGAATTTTTTTATTAGGGGGTAATGGGCACAACAAAAAATAGGTGGATTAAAAAGAATATGTCAAAATTATTAGGAACAGTGGACGTATTTTAAGATTCAGGTAGTACGATCCCAAAGCCCCTTCCTCCATCGTACATTTCTTTTTCACTTTTCCTTAGGGGATAGACAAGATTCAAGAGTTTTCCTAGGAGCGAGTGGGCAAAACTGCAGAAAAACCTGTTTCTACAATATACCACGAAAATCTTTTCTTTCATTTATAATCTTTTCATTTTTATAACCTTGCAGGAGTCTTGGTCATTCTGGAAACGACAACACATTTAAATATTAAATGCGCAAGGAAAATCAGCTGTCTTTTTTGTTTGAGTGATCTGTGGAATCCGTTTTCTTTGATACCAAGGAAATTTGTTACTTAGTTACAGAAAAGTTGTTTATTTAAAATTTGCCTAAGTAAGAAGGTTTATTCAACCGTATGTGTAGAATTTTTTAAAAGCTCTGCTTTTAGGTTTCAATGAGTGAATATTTTTTTTTTTTTAAGGATAAGTTGAGATTACCCATCTTTTAAAAGACAGTAATAAAGACCAGCTGGACGTTAATTAAATTAAATAAAAAAACAAGTTTTTTAACTGAAAGTAAGGAGCGACATTAAAACTTAAAACGACCAGAAATTACTTCGTATATGAAAGAGGCTGCTTCCTCATCAACGCCCCGCTCTTTACGCTAAAGTTTGACTCTTTCTCTCAATTCTTCTTTTTAAAACAGTAAAAAACTTTAGCGTAAAGAGCGGGGCGTTGATGAGGAAGCAGCCTCTTTCATATACGAAGTAATTTCTGGTCGTTTTAAGTTTTAATGTCGCTCCTTACTTTCAGTTAAAAAAACTTGAAACTTTTTTTTATTTATTTTCTGGACGTTTTTGAATCAATGCATGTTTTGATTTTGGCTCTCTGCAGAGGAATAATTAAAACAAAATTTGCATTTTTTTTTTTGGCTAAATGGCTTTCTCATAATTTTGATCGAATGATTTTGAGAAAAAAAGAGCGGGGGAGGAAGCCTAGTTGCCCTCCGATTTTTCGGTTAATTAAAAAGGCAACTAGAATTTTTAATATTTACGAATATTTTTATTAGTGATACAAAAGTTCATAAGATTTACGTAACTTATAAATTAGCTTACGTAAAGAACTTTTGTATTCTCATATTTTTATTACATATATGAGGGGGTTCGCCCCCTTGTCAGATCCTCGCTCTTTACACTAAAGCTTAAATTTTGTCCCAATTCATTAAGAATGACCCCAGAATCACAAAAGCCGTAGAATAAATAGTTGAAATTACTAAAAATACTTTAACGTAAAGAGCGAGGTATTAGGAGGAGGTGAGCCCCTCAAATGGGTAATAATTTCTGTTTGTTTTAAGTTTTAATGCTGCTTCTTACTTCCAGCTGAAAGAACTTTTTCATATTTATTTTTTCATTGTTTTTTTTTTTTTTAATAATGCTAGTAAATCCTGCGCTCCCTTCATGGAGATTTTCTTCCCCCATGACAAACTATCGATGGAAAGTTACTCCTTACTTTCAGTTAAAAAAACTTGTTTTTTTTTTATTTAATTTCTGGACGTTTTTGAATCAATGCATGTTTTGATTTTGGCTCTCTGCAGAGGAATAATTAAAACAAAATTTGCATTTTTTTTTTTTGGCTAAATGGCTTTCTCATAATTTTGATCGAATGATTTTGAGAAAAAAAGAGCGGGGGGGGGGGAAGCCTAGTTGCCCTCCGATTTTTCGGTTAATTAAAAAGGCAACTAGAATTTTTAATTTTTACGAATATTTTTATTAGTGATACAAAAGTTCATAAGATTTACGTAACTTATAAATTAGCTTACGTAAAGAACTTTTGTATTCTCATATTTTTATTACATATATGAGGGGGTTCGCCCCCTTGTCAGATCCTCGCTCTTTACACTAAAGCTTAAATTTTGTCCCAATTCATTAAGAATGACCCCAGAATCACAAAAGCCGTAGAATAAATAGTTGAAATTACTAAAAATACTTTAGCGTAAAGAGCGAGGTATTAGGAGGAGGTGAGCCCCTCAAATGGGTAATAATTTCTGTCTGTTTGTGAACTTTTTCATATTTATTTTTTCATTGTTTTTTTTTTTAAATAATGCTAGTAAATCCTGCGCTCCCTTCATGGAGATTTTCTTCCCCCCATGACAAATTATCGATGGAAAGTTCCCCCAGCATATCCCCCTCTTCTCAACCCCTCCCCCAACCAAAAAATCCTCCTGAAAACGCCTGTACACTTCCCAATAACCATTACTATATGTAAGCACTGGTCAAAGTTTGTAACTTGTTGCCCCTCCCACGGAGACTTTGGGGGAGTAAGTCGTCCCCAAAGACATAGTTATAAGGTTTTTCGACTACGCTGAATAAAATGGCTATCTCAGAATTTTGATTTGTTGACTTTGGTAAAATAATTAGCGTGGGAGGGGGCCTAGGTGCCCTCCAATTTTTTTGGTCACTTAAAAAGGGCACTAGAACTTTTCATTTCCGTTAGAATGAGCCCTCTTGCAACATTCTAGGACAACTGGGTCGATACGATCACCCCTGGAAAAAAAAAAACAAAAAAAAAGCAAAAAAACAAATAAACACGCATCCGTGATCTGCCTTCTGGCAAAAAATACAAAATTCCACATTTTTGTAGATAGGAGCTTGAAACTTCTACAGTAGGGTTCTCTGATACGCTGAATCTGATGGTGTGATTTTCGTCAAGATTCTATGACTTCTAGGGGGCGTTTCCCCCTATTTTCTAAAATAACACAAATTTTCTCAGGCTCGTAACCTTTAATGGGTAAGACTAAACTTGATGAAACTTATATATTTAAAATCAGCATTAAAATGCGATTCTTTTGATGTATGTATTGGTATCAAAATTCCATTTTTTAGAGTTTTGGTTACTATTGAGCCGGGTCGCTCCTTACTACAGTTCGTTACCACGAACTGTTTGATAAAATGAGTAGGTAGCCGTTAAATATCAAAATATATTCTCAGTGTTCCTTTATTTAACAATACATTTGAAAGAATAAGAGCTTCAAAATTAGTCTCCACCGTAAAGCTCCATGGCCAGGAAGGAACAATGGGAGAAAAATAAAAGGGATATACCAATAAAAAAAAAGATATGAAACCAAAATAAATAAAAAAATCTAATCTCCCTCTTCAAGAATCCCCTATGTCACAAGCCAGGCAGGGGAGTTGCATATTATTCAGAGCGTAAATTCAATAAAACTCAAATAATTCATGTTCAAACAAAAATCCAACCCGAACCAGAGACATCTACTCCAGGGGAAACCATGCAAAAACTAAGTTATTGACTAGAAGTTTTTTGGCGTTCTTTTTGAACATACCAAACGAATGACAGCTTTGTGCAGACTCTGGGAGCGTGTTCCGGATCACACTATAAGTTATCGGGGGGCTTGAAGTCAGACCGTAATGATGGGGGAACATGTACGTTGTTGGAAGGGCAGACCGTAAAGGTTGGCTGGTCAGAATTTAAAGAGGTATAATTACGCAGGGAAGCAGGGAAGTGGCTATCCAACAACATAGAAAAGGTGAAAGGACCTCGCGATTAAAGATAAAAAGATTTTCAAATCAATCAAGAGTTTAAATGAAGAACGGTTAGTTTACCTAATTATAGTCCTTGCTTTATCGTAAAGTTTTGAAAGTGGCTCCAGTAATGAGGGAAAGGTTGTCATCCAAATAACAGGACAACATGGAATATAAGACTGATCTAGGCTATAGAAAAGGGTTCTAAGAACTGACCTTGGAAGTATGTGTTTTAGCTTTCTAAGGATTCTGAGACTTCTGTAGACTTTCACCTTAATCTGATCAGCATAAGTGCATCCGGAAAGACGAGTTCTTGTAACAGTAAGCCGTAGATTCTGGTTGACAAAGACAACAGCGAATCGCAGCGGACTGCATTAATAAGGTCATTAATATAAAGTAAAAAAAAGCATTGGCCCACTGACATGCTTGTGGAAGGCCCTATATTGCGAAAATTACAAAGAGTGGCTCAACTGAGATGACTCGACCTGATTAATATGTAAGAAAATAAGAATAAATTTACTTCCTATACCAGTATGGGACAGTTTCCAGAGTAGAATCTTGTGTATTAATGTGTCAAATGCTTTGCATATGTAGAGAATAATAGTAGCAGGTGTCAGACCAGATTCATGAGCTGAATATAAATAATTTAAGAGAGTTGAGCATGCATGCTCATTGAATGCTTTACCCTAAAATCAAACTTAAAGTCATAAAAAAAAATTTAAGAATTCAGAAAAGCAAGGAGTCGAGAAAGTACAGCCTTTTCAAAAATGTACTAAACATTTAGAAGAGGGATATGGGACCATAACTTGCAGGTTCATTCCGTAATCCAACTTTGAAAGGAATAACAACACGAGCACGCTTTAAAGCACTTGGGAATATACCATTTTCAAAAGAAAGATTGACAAGTCTCATCAGGGCAAAAATAATGACCGGAAGAATAAACTTGGCAACCATAGTAGGAGAACGATCTGGGCTAAAAGATGAAGAGCTCCTCAAACCACTGACAATTCTGATAATTTCAACTTCAGAGACAGGTTCTAGAGCCACTGATTTGAGACAAGTACGTCCAAAAAGAACTAAAATCAGGGGGAAGGAAAGATGGCCTGGTGACAGAATTAACTAATTGTCGTCTTTTCCTAATCTCCTTACTCTACTCAGAGAATTTTCTATAATAAAAAGATGATTTAGTATCTCTATAAAGTGAATTACTAGCCCATCTATAAGCTTTAAAAAAAGAAGAAGTTGAAATTCAAACGAAGAAGGCTTAGAGGACCTATAAGCACTCCACAGAGTTACAAAGCATTAATTTGAAAAAGAGACTCATTCTAGAAACGGTTTTCTTACTTGGTTGTTTTTTTAGACAGTCAAGTGCTATTACAACATTAAACTAACATTATGTATCATTTATATGAGCAAACGCTACTGCCCTTAGCCCCATTCTTTAGCGGAAACTTAACTCATGCTTTATTGAGAATACGGTTAATATCTCTGTTTGTGAAAATTTTAGAATAAAAAGATAGGAGCTTGAAACTTGTACAGTAGGGTTCTCTGATACGCTGAATCTGATGGTGTAATTTTCGTTAAGATTCTATGACTTTTAGGGGGTGTTCCCCCTATTTTCTAAAATAACACAAATTTTCACAGGCTCGTAACTTTTGGTGCTTAAGACTAAACTTGATTAAACTTATATATTTAAAATCAGCATTAAAATGCGATTCTTTTGACGTAGCTATTGGTATCAAAATTTCATTTTTTAGAGTTTTGGTTTCTATTGAGCCGGGTCGCTCCTTACTACAGTTCGTTACCACGAACTGTTTGACATGCTAGAACAAAAAGAGACACATTTTTAGATTGCTTATTTTCATGGTTTGGTTCGTGTTTTTGACAATTCATCCCCAGCCCTCCTCTAATGGCCTCGTGTAGCCCTGGGTATTTAATGAAAATAACCAAACAATGATGGAATTCTTACTTTATAATGTGCAGCAAGCATCGACAAATCATATTTCTTTGTATTTTTCCCATTTTTATCGGTTTTTGAATCAGTTTTCATCAATTATTACGTCACTTTTGTCTTCATAGCCTAAGGTTATATGAGACCATTAGAGATGCATTGTCAAAAACACGAACCAAACCATGAAAATGAGCATAAAATTAGTAATCTAAAAATGTGTCTCCATATGTTCTAGCTTGTCTCCTTCCAAGGAGGGCCCAACTTTTGACCTTTGCCATTTAAACTATGGAAATTATTCATAATTTGAAAATATTGGCCTGTTTTCGAAGTATATCATCAGACAGGTACAGAGGATTTTTTTTCAGGGGGGGGGCACAACTTTGAACCAAGAATAATAAAAAAGATGATGAATTTTTGGTTAAATATGATTCAGGGTGGAAAAATCTCTAAACCCTTAATATTTCGGTAGCCTTTGTTCAATTTAGATTTGTTCAATGAGTTTATATTTTACACGTAAAAGTGAGCGCGGCCATTGAAGCATCATTGTTTTGGACAGAGAAGACAGTAGAAACGGAATATTGACGAAATCTTTTTAACAAAACAAAAGGCCTCAAGTCCTCTTCAAGGTTTTTGGGCATCAAGAATGTGACAGTTTTTGGGCAGTTTTGACGAAGCACCTTTCTTCTTTGTAGGATTTTAAATCGGAAAATTGTATGTATCATAAAAATATTTAATAGGCCTAATATTACAGTAATATTTCGAAGGTGCCAATGAATAAAATCTTGGGGGGCCATTGTGACAAGGGTGTGAATAATTGACCAAATTGACGAATTTATTTAAAAAAAATAATGAAAAAGAGGAAAAAAACAAGGAATGAGGGCACCATAAAAATCTTCGAGGGGACTGGATCCACCACTCTATCAAACAGTCCAATAGCACCAATCAATTTCTCAACACAGGTCATTATGAAACGCCGTTGTCTGCCAAATAAAGAGCTGCGCTATTTTCAAAACCTGTCAAATCAGGGGACAAAGCAATTGAGTAGATTCTTCGGATGTCCGATGCAAACTGAAGTTCAACTGTAATGAAAAAATAAAGCGTTAACTTGTGTTCGCGATTTGCAAACAAAATAGTATTGTCGACCAAAAAGAGCAAGAAAATTTTGGCAATTACCTCTGTTACAAATTTTGGATACCCAAACTCGAATACTTAACGAATATATTTAGTTATCTTAGCAATACAAACACTAGGAAGGTAGAGATGAAAATATTCTCACTTCAACTGATAAATTAGCTTCGCTATAAAAAAATTGTGTTTTTGAAAAAAGAGCAGGCTCTGAAAACTTGAAATTTTTTTTTGTGCGTACAAGCTGACTTAAAGAAATGATCCTTGTTGTAGTTAGCGATCTAACTAGCCTTAAAGAAAGTATAGGCATGCATTTGCCATCATTTAAAGCAGAAAATGTTAACTGGATTAGAAATCCTTTTGTAATTGTTTGTTCTGTGGTTCCAGAGATTCGAGTTCTATGAAGAAGGATTGTCCATTCACTCGAGAGATAGCGGACTTCAAAAAAATTACACAAATGTGCCGCTTGTTAAGTTTTGGACTTCATTGAAATAACATATTATGCAATAGTTAAAAAAAACTTTATCAGTTCTGTTGCAATCATGCATCTAATGCATATTTCAACCCTAAACACCAGCTACAAGAATATTTTCTACTTTTTTCTTATCTTGACACAAGAGCCAAGAGAGACTACTGTACATAGAAGAAATGTGTAGATGCATTTATCAGCCAAACATTGACAAATTAGTAAAAAAAGGAAAAATCCAATTTATGTTCATTCAAGTGTACCCCACATTTTGTATATGCTCCAAGGTGTTCCGTTGGTAAAAAAACAAAAAAGATTGAGAAATACTGTTCTATAGGACAGAGAGCATTTCCTTACTGAAGGCCATGGTTACTCTCAAAAGTTCGCAGATCTGGTGGCTTGAGGAACATATTCGTGTCCATAGGCAGTATCACTAACTCCTGTATAGTTGATCAGAACCAACTGTAGCCGAGTGAGGAGCAGAAGAATTCAGTCTGCAATTTTTTAACTGAAAAAACCGTCTGAAGTTTACGTCTACGTTTATTTTGGGTTTTCTCATTTCCAGACTGAGCCAACTATATCTTGAAATGTTGATAATTCGTCTTTTGCATTTGCTAATGGATATCTAGAATTAGTGAGTACCCGTTTATAATCTTATAGAATAATAAAGACTAAACATACATAGATGAACGCTGGTTTGACCCATATGGATCAGGAGATATTTCCTTCGAGACGGGGGTGCTTCTAAAGACGCGAAAAAAATAAATTCATGTCACTTTTTCGCAAACGAGGAGGGAAGGGGGGGGCATTGAGACCCATCTCAAGAAGAAGGTTCCCCAACCCCTAGTAGAGGGCGTGCTGTATGAGTATGCGATACATACACGTGTTTTTACTTTTGGACGGAGGGTTTCTATTGCTTTTAGTTGTATATCACTGATAGCTAGTTACATCAGTCTAGAGGTGTGTAATTTGTTTGTTAACAGAGACGTCATTCTGAATCAGACACATAAGCAGAACTTTTTTATTAGGGGGTAATGGGCACAACAAAAAATAGGTGGATTAAAAAGAATATGTCAAAATTATTAGGAACAGTGGACGTATTTTAAGATTCAGGTAGTACGATCCCAAAGCCCCTTCCTCCATCGTACATTTCTTTTTCACTTTTCCTTAGGGGATAGACAAGATTCAAGAGTTTTCCTAGGAGCGAGTGGGCAAAACTTCAGAAAAACCTGTTTCTACAATATACCACGAAAATCTTTTCTTTCATTTATAATCTTTTCATTTTTATAACCTTGCAGGAGTCTTGGTCATTCTGGAAACGACAACACATTTAAATATTAAATGCGCAAGGAAAATCAGCTGTCTTTTTTGTTTGAGTGATCTGTGGAATCCGTTTTCTTTGATACCAAGGAAATTTGTTACTTAGTTACAGAAAAGTTGTTTATTTAAAATTTGCCTAAGTAAGAAGGTTTATTCAACCGTATGTGTAGAATTTTTCAAAAGCTCTGCTTTTAAGTTTCAATGAGTGAATATCTTTTTTTTTTAAGGATAAGTTGAGTTTACCCATCTTTTAAAAGACAGTAATAAAGACCAAATGGACGTTAATTAAATTAAATAAAAAAACAAGTTTTTTAACTGAAAGTAAGGAGCGACATTAAAACTTAAAACGACCAGAAATTACTTCGTATATGAAAGAGGCTGCTTCCTCATCAACGCCCCGCTCTTTACGCTAAAGTTTGACTCTTTCTCTCAATTCTTCTTTTTAAAACAGTAAAAAACTTTAGCGTAAAGAGCGGGGCGTTGATGAGGAAGCAGCCTCTTTCATATACGAAGTAATTTCTGGTCGTTTTAAGTTTTAATGTCGCTCCTTACTTTCAGTTAAAAAAACTTGTTTTTTTTATTTAATTTCTGGACGTTTTTGAATCAATGTATGTTTTGATTTTGGCTCTCTGCAGAGGAATAATTAAAACAAAATTTGCATTTTTTTTTTTGGCTAAATGGCTTTCTCATAATTTTGATCGAATGATTTTGAGAAAAAAAGAGCGGGGGGGGAAGCCTAGTTGCCCTCCGATTTTTCGGTTAATTAAAAAGGCAACTAGAATTTTTAATTTTTACGAATATTTTTATTAGTGATACAAAAGTTCATAAGATTTACGTAACTTATAAATTAGCTTACGTAAAGAACTTTTGTATTCTCATATTTTTATTACATATATGAGGGGGTTCGCCCCCTTGTCAGATCCTCGCTCTTTACACTAAAGCTTAAATTTTGTCCCAATTCATTAAGAATGACCCCAGAATCACAAAAGCCGTAGAATAAATAGTTGAAATTACTAAAAATACTTTGGCGTAAAGAGCGAGGTATTAGGAGGAGGTGAGCCCCTCAAATGGGTAATAATTTCTGTCTGTTTGTGAACTTTTTCATATTTATTTTTTCATTGTTTTTTTTTTAAATAATGCTAGTAAATCCTGCGCTCCCTTCATGGAGATTTTCTTCCCCCATGACAAATTATCGATGGAAAGTTCCCCCAGCATATCCCCCTCTTCTCAACCCCTCCCCCAACCAAAAAATCCTCCTGAAAACGCCTGTACACTTCCCAATAACCATTACTATATGTAAGCACTGGTCAAAGTTTGTAACTTGTTGCCCCTCCCACGGGGACTTTGGGGGAGTAAGTCGTCCCCAAAGACATAGTTATAAGGTTTTTCGACTACGCTGAATAAAATGGCTATCTCAGAATTTTGATTTGTTGACTTTGGTAAAATAATTAGCGTGGGAGGGGGCCTAGGTGCCCTCCAATTTTTTTGGTCACTTAAAAAGGGCACTAGAACTTTTCATTTCCGTTAGAATGAGCCCTCTTGCAACATTCTAGGACAACTGGGTCGATACGATCACCCCTGGAAAAAAAAAACAAATAAACACGCATCCGTGATCTGCCTTCTGGCAAAAAATACAAAATTCCACATTTTTGTAGATAGGAGCTTGAAACTTCTACAGTAGGGTTCTCTGATACGCTGAATCTGATGGTGTGATTTTCGTCAAGATTATATGACTTCTAGGGGGCGTTTCCCCCTATTTTCTAAAATAACGCAAATTTTCTCAGGCTCGTAACCTTTAATGGGTAAGACTAAACTTGATGAAACTTATATATTTAAAATCAGCATTAAAATGCGATTCTTTTGATGTATGTATTGGTATCAAAATTCCATTTTTTAGAGTTTTGGTTACTATTGAGCCGGGTCGCTCCTTACTACAGTTCGTTACCACGAACTGTTTGATAAAATGAGTAGGTAGCCGTTAAATATCAAAATATATTCTCAGTGTTCCTTTATTTAACAATACATTTGAAAGAATAAGAGCTTCAAAATTAGTCTCCACCGTAAAGCTCCATGGCCAGGAAGGAACAAGGGAGAAAAATAAAAGGGATATACCAATAAAAAAAAAGATATGAAACCAAAATAAATAAAAAAAATCTAATCTCCCTCTTCAAGAATCCCCTATGTCACAAGCCAGGCAGGGGAGTTGCACATTATTCAGAGCGTAAATTCAATAAAACTCAAATAATTCATGTTCAAACAAAAATCCAACCCGAACCAGAGACATCTACTCCAGGGGAAACCATGCAAAAACTAAGTTATTGACTAGAAGTTTTTTGGCGTTCTTTTTGAACATACCAAACGAATGACAGCTTTGTGCAGACTCTGGGAGCGTGTTCCGGATCACACTATAAGTTATCGGGGGGCTTGAAGTCAGACCGTAATGATGGGGGAACATGTACGTTGTTGGAAGGGCAGACCGTAAAGGTTGGCTGGTCAGAATTTAAAGAGATATAATTACGCAGGGAAGCAGGGAAGTGGCTATCCAACAACATAGAAAAGGTGAAAGGACCGCGCGATTAAAGATAAAAAGATTTCAAATCAATCAAGAGTTTAAATGAACAACGGTTAGTTTCCTGAATAATAGTTCTTGCTTTGTCATAAAGTTTTGAAATTGGCTTCAGTAACGAGGGAAAGGTTGTCATCCAAATAACAGGACAACACGGAATATAAGACTGATCTAGGCTATAGAAAAGGGTTCTAAGAACTGACCTTGGAAATATATGTTTTAGCTTTTTAAGGATTCTGAGACTTCTGTAGACTTTCACCTTAATCTGATCAGCATAAGTGCATCCGGAAAGACGAGTACTTGTAACAGTAAGCCGTAGATTCTGGTTGACAAAGAAAACAGCGAATCGCAGCGAACTGCATTAATAAGGTCATTAAAATAAAGTTAAAAAAGCATTGGCCTACTGACATGCTTGTGGAAGGCCCTATATTGCGAAAATTACAAAGAGTGGCTCAACTGAGATGACTCGACCTGATTAATATGTAAGAAAACAAGAATAAACACTACTTCCTATACCAGTATGGGACGGTTTCCAGAGTAGAATATTGTGTGTTAATGTTACGAATGCTTTCTGTACGTAGAGAATAATAGTAACAAGTGTCAGACCAGAGTCATGAGCTGAATGTAAATAATTTAAGAAAGTTGAACATGCATGCTCAGTTGAGCGATTTTCCCTTAAATCAAACTTGAAGTCTTAAAAACCAAATGTTTAAGCTTTGAGAAAAGCAAGGCGTCGAGAAAGTACAGCTTTTTAAAAAAATTACTAAACATTGAGAAGAGAGATATGGGACCATAACTTGCAGGATCATTCTGTAATCCACCTTTGAAAGGAATAACAACACAAGCACGCTTTAAAGCATTTGGGAATGCACCATTTTCAAAAGAAAGATTGACAAGTCTCATCAGAGCAAAAATAGTGATCGGAAGAAAAAAACTTGGCAACCATAGTAGGAGAACGATCTGGGCTAAAAGATGTAGAAGTCCTCAAACCACTGATAACTCTGGTAATTTCAACTTCAGAGACAGGTTCTAGAGCCACTGATTTGAGACAAATACGTCCAAGAAGAACTAAAATGAGGAGGAAGGAAAGATGGCCTGACGACAGAATTAATTAATTGTCATTTTTCCTAATCTCTTTACTGTACTCAGAGAATTTTCTGTAATAAAAAGATGATTTAGCATCTTTGCTAGCCCGTCTTTAAGCTTTAAAAAAACGAAGTCGAAATCCACGTGAAGAAGGCTTATAGGACCTATAAGCACTCCAGAGAGCTGCAAAACATTAATTTTGCAAAAGAAACTCATTCTAGAAACGGTTTTTCTTTCTTGATTGTTTTTTAGAAAGTCAAGTGACGTCAAAACATTAAACTAACATTATGTATACTTTATGTGAGCGATGTCTACTGTCCTTCGCCCCATTCTTTAGCTAAAGTTTAACTTATGCCTTATTGAGAATATGGTTTATATCTTAGTTTGTGAAAACGTTAGAATGAAAAGTGGGGAGTGGAAAATTAGACGGCTTTCCTCATTATAAGATAATTTCTGTACATTTATGCTTAAACATTGATCCGTATTTTAGATTGAAAAGAGTTGTTTCAGTTCTGTTCGTTTTTGATGTTTTGAAAACTATTGGACCTACAAGCTCCTTAAGTACCTCACAGATGCAAAAAGATTTATTTTACTAAGACAATCCACTTTTCACTTTCTACAATTTTTGAATGAAAAAAAACGACTTTTTTACAGTCTTATTTTATCTTGCAATTGCCGTCTGTTCACGAGCTTCGTCTTAGTTTGATCCGCAAATTTGGGCAATTTCTGCTGAGCGGTGATAAAGATAGACACATATTACCGTTACTTATGAAGAAAAATTAATATTGAAAGCAAAATGCTTCTCGAACTAGTTTGTGTCGTATATGTCAGTATAAAATAAGGGGGGATGGGTAGAGATATGAGCGCCATTTAATCGGGTTTATTCTTAACTGCGACTATTTGTAATAAAATAATCCTGAGTATTTCCTTGGGATGTGATAAAACGCATGAAGATAAAACGAACAGAACTGAAATAACTATACGGAGCGATGTTTAAGCATAAATGTACAGAAATTATCTTATACATGAGGAAAGCCGTCACCTTTTCAACTCCAGACTTTTCATTCTAAAGTTTGCACTAACTAAGATATAAACCATATTCTCAATAAGGCATAAGTTAAACTTTAGCTAAAGAATGATTTCTGCACTAAGGCAAAGAAAATTTCTTGCTTATTGAATTTTTCCAACTCTGTACGAACTGGTACGTACTGGTCCGAATATTTATAGCTGATATCCTAAATCTGCTTTCTCTTCAGCAGTAATACATTGGCACTGTGGCGCATCTAGTGGTGTGCCGACCACACTGCAGCCTTTACCGCAGTGCTGCCTAAGATTGAAGTTATGTTTAAATAATTTTCTGGAATTCTAAAACGACCTTGAAATGCTGATGAGTCAATTTTTCTTTTTTATTTCTCGTGCACTACAGGGGCACTGTAACTCTATAGAAAGCTGTTTGAGAGCCTATTTGAAAGCTTTATGACTACATATACGTGCTTCGTATCAACTAATCTAAGAAAACCAAGTTTTTTTCGTAAGGAAGTAAGGAGCGAATTGATTCTAAAACTAAACAAAAATTATCGCTTCGCTAATTACGAAAGATGTGTTTGTAAATATAGCTCAAATAAACTGACATGTGAAATCTTCTAATTTCTATTGAATTCTAGAAACTAGTGGTTTACTTTTTTTAGAGGTGTTTATCCGACTAACTATTTTTTTTAGGTTAAACTAGCTATTTTTTAAGTTAAAAGAGCTTATAGATCTATCAACGCAGTCAGAACAACATGTTTAACATATGTTCTGCTAGTATAAACTGTTTTGCTCTTTTTTAATATTTTCTTTGTCTACAAGAATCTGCCCATTTCCGGCTCTTAAGTTTAGCACACGAAAATAAAAATCTTAGACTTGTTAATTTCGAAGGTCTATATGTATTTTTACAAAGGAAAGAACATGTTTGGTAATCTTGGATTATACTGCTGAGCTTCTTTAAATTATCTTTTTAAACTTTTTCTTTCAACCCTTGAGGTCAAGAAATAGTTGAAACCAACATTTGTTTTTCTTTTTAACTCAGAATTCATAAATAGCTCAAAATCACTTAAATCGTATAAGCCATTCATGGTTTTCTAGCGTTAGGAAAATAGCATTGGGCACAAATTAAGTTTATTAGCCTTAGATCCAAGACAAATCACATTTTAAAACTCAACCATCTTGAAATTGTATTATCTCCGTTACAAAATCTCCCTAAGGCTAGTTTAATGTATAGGTACTCTTTTAGATTTAAATGAAATACATGCTGTGGTGACAGTCCTCAAAATAGGACAACTGGGAAAAGAAGTTTTGATCTAGCCTTGTAAGGTTTTAACATTGTTCCCTGTTTCTTCAGTTCTATGATTTAATTTTAAGTAGATCTTTTGCAAGCATCCGATAAGATATAATTTATTTTATTATATAACAGTTCTGCTTTTGCCGTCCAGAAAAGTCGATCTTTGAAGTTTACAAGGATTATAGGCTGCTACAAATCGCTCCCTACTAAGATACTTCCATGGTGAAAAAACTTTTATCAAGAGAAGTTTTGGTGATTTCGAGATTGAACTCCGTGGAAACCGAAGTTTGAACTACAATAAAGCCACCAGGTGTCTGTAAGATATTAGGTCAGATCAGGAACTAAAGCGTCCCTTTGGATTTCATCGATTGAATCTATGAAAGGTTTACAAATTATTCAAATCCCGTTAGCCCTCGATATAGCAATCCAGAAGACGTTATGTTAATCTAACAGAAATTTTGCAGAAGAACGAAAAAAATAGAACGATGTGTTACGAGCTTTCAGCTTTTATCGGTTATCAGCTAGTTTGGGTAACCATATACCTCAAAACGGTTGTTGATATTAAAAGCTTGTATTTCAAACTAATTTTATAAACAAAAAGAGTGATACAATTTCTTTTACGAAAACTACAAATTTCTAAGCATCTTGAGAACAAAATAACATTAAAATAAACTGGAAAAGTAAAATGGACCCAACCAATCAAAAATGTCAAACGTTAAGGTGCCAATTAGTGCAATTTCACAGGAAAACAAGCTTGGAAGTTTTGATAAATTTATTAAAGTAAGATATAAAAAGGCTGTAATGAACTTCATCCAAATGTAATTATAGTGTAATAGATTAGCGTAATTACGGTATTTTCCGTTTATTTGAGTAAAACACCAGTTTTGTTCCTGATAAGGTACACAAGTTGCTCCTCAATGAAAAATTGCGGGAAAACGTTAAAAATTTTCAACTAGAAATTGTTGCCTTGAAATGCACTAAGTTTTTCAGAGCTATGCCACACAAGCTACTGCAAAATAGAAAATATTATGTGTGTGAGATATCTCTGGGAGCCAATATTTTGTTATTATCCCAGAGAGATATCTCTGGGAGCCAATATATGCTGGGATCACACGAAAAACGGAAGAGGAAGGATAAACGGAATACCGCAGTGTCTTGATTGTTGTTCTGGTTAATTTGCTACTGGCATGCCAAAATGTTGCTTTGCAATTCATCTGTACCTTGTAAATGGCAACTTATCCCCAGCACATTAATGCAACAACAGCAGACTTTGTTTTCTGGGGCTTTTTTGCTTTAATGAAAAGGAGATGCTGAAAAAAAATCTGAATGCCAATCAAGTTTCCAGGAAAAAAATTATTGATGTGAAAGAAATTTCTACAATTAATTAAGCTTTAAATATCCTTTAATCAAGCTCTATGGCAAGTCCTTGTCTTTACTTTCTTACTTGTAGGTCGATTTTTTTTTCAAATTTGGTGAATAATCGATTGGCTAAAATTACAATTTAAGCAATCTATCTAGTCTTCAGCAAAGGATGAATGAAGCTCCAGCCTTGTGAGGGGTTTGAAGGGGTGGTAACATCATACTTCTTTTAAGTTTAAGTTCATTATTCATTGTAATTTTGTTATTTTAAGTTTTTTTTTTTTCTTATGTACTTAACCCCAAAAATAATCATTTTGGGGGTTAAGTACATCAAAACACCTCCAATACAAATTTCACTTAGTGAAATGCACAGTGAAACACGTACTTAGTGTTTTTTCTTTACAACAGAAATAATGCAACCTTACTTATGTCTAATGATACATTTAATTTACATTTACATTTAATGATTACATTAATTTGATTACATTGAAAAATCGTTAGAATGTATCTATATGTTATGAATTCATAATGGCCGGTGGAGGAATCGGAGGAGGTAAGACCCCTTCCCCCCTCCCAGCCATTCAGTTATCAAGATTCAAATTGTGTGAATAATTTTTTAGATCACAGTGCCTTTTCCCTGCATAATGAAAATGAAATAAAAAGTTGTTTTCTTATTTGTCTGTTTTTCCTCTGTCTGAAATAAGGATTTTAGACCACAATGCCTCCCTTTGTAATGAACATGAAATAAAAAAAAAAATTCTTATTTTTCACTTTTATGCCCATCCGAGATGCAGTTCTAGAATGTGTTCATACTAAACATATAATGGCTATATAATCTATTCCATATCTATATAGTAATATAGTATATTTGCCACGAAAAACCCCGCAGAGCCATGGTCCCGAAATAAGAAGACACAAAAAAATAAACAAATACAATTCACAGAATACAAATGCAATTAAAGGATTCAATTTAAACGTTTTATCAAAACGATTAAAGCGCAGACAACCATTCAAAAACACTAATACAAGCAAACAAAAACAAAGACATCACATAACACTCTCACGATAGGTTATACCTACACGATTAAACCGCGCCAGATTATTAATACTAATTAGACCTTAGATCATCCAATTGCCCTATGCAAATGGCGCATAGGGCGTCTACGAAGCCTTGCCAGACATCTCATAACTTAGCTGCACCTGTGACATCCTTCCACTGTGGTTGAAGAGACAGCTCCGCACTCCTCAGGTCCGCGTCATACCGCCGTCGTATGGTGTGTCTTGATCGACCTCTTGGCGTCTCTCCTGAGGGCACCAACCATGAAATATTTTTTGGAGTCAATCCTCTGGCATACAAAAGACGTAACCAAGGTAAGTCCATCTCCTACACATTAGGAGGTCACTAACTAATGGCTGATCGGCTCATCTACGGACTTCTTTGTTGGTGACCTTTTCCTGTCGCGATATGTCCAGATACTTCTAAGGATCCTGACACCTATTTCTCCGCAATTCTTGCATGCAAGGCCCACCCCCCTCATCCATTCCAAAAATTCCTTTTCTCAAGACCCTTAACCCTTCACACTTCCCTAAAAATGCAATAAATTGTCATCCCACTCTCCACACATCGGGCAAGCATAAGGACAATTCTTCATTTGGCTCTTCCCAAATATCTTCTTCTTTTCCAAAGTGGATTGAATTACTTCCACAAGAAATTACCCACGTAATATCCTCTCAAGATAGCTCACCTCTAAAATATACCTCCTCTCCCCCTGTGCCGCTTTAATCCTAGAATATAACCCAAGAGAATCAGACATTCTGATCTGGCACCTCCACTTCTGTATCTCCTGATCGACTAAAATAGAATATATCTGTTTGGACACCTCTACCACTTGCCTACCACTACCATGCCCTTTTTTCCATTCACCCGAAATTCCACATGAGTCCAGAATTACCTTAAATCAGTGGCGGATGCAGGGAGGCACGTGCCCTCCTGGCGCAGTGGTGGATTTGGGGTTGGGACCGCTTGCTCTTGTTCGGGTCGGGACGAAAGTTGATTTGTAAACTCTGGAAGTATAGCAAGCCTACCAAGGCCCAGAGTGCTAGTGTGCCTGAAAAAAGTGGGTTGAATATTTTACGAGGGGGTTCAGTGCTCCCAACAAAAACATAGAGGAGTTTTTTTTTAAACAGCTAGACCTTGTTCTTTCAAATAAGACTAAATCTTCCCTGGTTCTGTCGCCAAGTGCTGTTCACTCTTTGATTCTAAAATTAAAGAAAAAATCTTCCTCGGGTGTGGATTCTATTTCAGCAAGGCACCAGCAAATTGCAGGTTCTTTAATCGAACGACATTTAATACTACTGTTTCAAATGATCCTTGTTTGTGGTGTAGTCCCTTTGCAATTTTGTATCAGACAAATAACTCCAATCTTTAAAAAGGGCGAAAAAGACACTTCTCTGTGCAGTTCTTATTGCCCTATTACCGTCTCATGTACTACTTTCAAGCTCTCTGAATCTTTTTTGATAAGAAATATTGAAGAAAATTGTTCCAGCCCTCCTTGTCAGTTTGGGTACCAGCATGGCTTAGGTAGAGAGCATGCTCTCTTTCTGCTTAAAAATGTGCTGAAGGATATTGAAGAAAGAGGTGATTTCTTGGTCTTATGTGCACTCGATGTTACAAGAGCTTTTGACTCGTGTATATTTTCACAGGTTTTGCTTGAGGCCCTTTTGAAAGGTATTGATGCTGCGAAAATTACTTCTTTAAGATACATGTATCTGATATCATGATATCTTTCAGCATTCAGAAATCTGAATGCTGAAATTAAAGACGGTAGTCAACTATTTCCGATTTTAAAAGGTGTACGCCAACTAGCTCTGATTTCCCCGGTTTCGTTTAATAATTGTGTTACCGGCGATCAGGATAAGTTGAACTGTATATTTATCTTCAAAGGAGTTGATCTTTCGTTAGTTACGTTTGCAGATGACCTACTAAACCTTTCCTGCACTTTTCAAGAATGCTCTTCAGCCTTTGAATTTCTCCAAGAAGAGTACGAACACATTTGTTTGAGCTTTAATACTGACAAAACAGTTGTTCTACCATTCAACTATAAAGGGAATAGAAACTTAATAAGTCTATCCGGCTCTGAAGTTCCTTTTGCTTCCAGCCCTACTTACCTGGGCATACCTATTGGAGCAAACCTGAAGAAACTGTAAACCTGGCAATTAAAAATTATGCCAGTAAGATCCGGGCTGCGTATGCCTCCCTGGCTTCAAATGTTTCGTGTCCAAGTAGAGGTCACCGTTCTCAGTTATATAATGGCCAAACAGTTCCTCGTATACTTGCCCTGGCTCCTCTTTGGTCTTTCCTTAAGTGAGACAAGAGAAAGCAAGTTCATCTACTTTACTTTAAATTTGCAAATTATTTAATGGAACTTCCAACTTGGACAAGTAACTCTTTTCTACAAAGAAAGCATCAACCCAGCTGGGGTTATTGAGAAGCGTATTTATAATTTCTCTACCGAACTCCAGAAGTCTTGTCATCTTTGGTCATTTCTGTTCGTCTTATGTTTGTAGTTATCAAATTGTGCTTTTATTTATGTTGTCTCTTTTTTTATTTTTCTTTATTTTTCTCTCTTTTTCTGGGCTTTCTGCCCAGTTTTTATAATGTGTTATAAATAAAATGATGATGATTATGAATTGGTTTTCAATAGTTGAGTTTTTAATAGTTTTTTCATTATTAAGACTGTTTCGATTTGCAAACAAGTTTAAAAGAAGGTTTCAGTTACTTCGTGCGATCTCTGTTAGATTTTACTAATGACGCATATCGCCAAAAAAGTATTTGATTAAATTTAGGTTTGTCAAGGGAATCTGTCCGTATTACCACAAAAGCCCACTGGGAGGGGAAAATCTTCATTTCGTAATGACGATGAGGGGATATTAAAATCCTAACTTATTTAGACTGTCGAAATGATATTCCAGGATTGTTCTGTATGTGCTGTAAAAGCAAAATATTCACTTCTTATTACTGTCAAAAATTTGTTTTCGATTCTTGCTATGGCACTGAGGCGAAAAAATTGGTATAATTACTTTTTTGGCTGTCTTTTTTGGTTTTTTGGGTTTGCTTTTTTTTGCGAAGCGGGGTGGTTTTTACAACATTGCTGTTTTTAGGGGATTTGTATAATAGAAGGTAAATGTATGACAAGTGCAAAAAATATTAATTTAAGTTTTGGATTTTGGTGAACGAATGGCCACTTTACTGCCTATTTTAATCTAATTAAATTTCTGCATTATATGACATATCATCTCCTCTTTTCATCCTAAAACGTCAAAATAAATTCCAAACTCTTTGGAACTTTATTAAAGGTGTGTATAATTATATACTTTGAACTAAGTATATGAGTCGAAATACTCCTTCAAAGGTCAGAGTAATCATTTAAGAAGAATAAATTTTCGAAAAATTGTTTATAAAAGAAGGCAAATCATTATGTGTTTATTTTTCTTTATCTAGCTGATATAGATGGGTCTCTGAATTATCAGTTTGAATCATCAATTTTTTTTCAAACATTTACTGACAAACCTTGATAAAAAGAAGAAATTCATTCAACTTGAGTTAACCACGGAGAGGGAATGTAATTACAATATTATTTCAGAATTTTCTCACCTTCTCAGTACCAACCAGTTACAAAATATAGTTAAGTTTTTGTATAGGGGTTGCATATATTTGTCCATAAAATTGTCTAAACTGCTATATATACCGCTGAGGATTTTTATACTTATCTTGATACATGCCATTAAATCATATTTCCACGATTAATTGTTTATAAATCAAAATTTTTACAAGACAATTCTCTTACTTTATGCTAAATCTAAGTAAAATTTAAAATTTCATCTTTGTGCTCATCACACATATCGAGATTTAAACGTTTGAATTGAATATCTGAAAATCTCAGATTTAAAAAAAAAATTAATTAGAAATCTACTCCAGCTTGAAACCCTGAGAATTTCAATCACCAATCTATACCTATCAAATACAAAAATAACGAACACATAATTATTTGTTTTTAAAGGAGTATTTCGACTCGTATACTTAGTTTGAAGTTCAAACCTACATGCATCTTTGTTAGAGTTGATGTTTTTCTGACGGTTTCGGTCTTTATTCGAATATTTTAGAAAGAATAGAAGAGGAAATACTAACGAAGGTCTCTAAACTGACTAGACTCTAGACTGACAGGACTAGCCATTATAAACGTTCACTGAAATATTGAGGTAGACATTGACCGTGTAATAAATAGATATGGAGGTAATGGAAATAGAGAAATAGACTTGTTCTTATAAAACTATTTATTCTGTAATTTACGCGAAATATATCGAAGTTTAAAAAATGGAAAGATAGCCTATGCTACGTTGTTATGAAAAGTAAAATTTTGATTAGTAAATTTTGGAATTTTTTCAAAGTTGACACCGTTTATTAAACTATTTTTAAAAAGAAACCGTGATTAGTTAATGCTTTATTGCCTATGCTTAAAACCTTCATTTTAAATGTTTTCTATGCATTTATATCCCTTCGTTATGTTTTTCTTGTTACACCCCTAAAAGAACTAGTATTGATGCTTAATATGTCTTTTACGAATATACAAGTTGTATCTTTATCCTCATTTTCTACTCTTCATCACTATCATAGTTACTAAGTGAAGCCACAAAGTTAGGCGACATGCTAAATGGTTTGACCTACACAAATTGTCACAAACAGTACATGACCGCAAAAGATGGTTCAAGACCATTTTTTTTTTTTTACAAAAAAAGCTTAACTCACTCGCTATAGTGGCCAGAAAAAAAATATGCAGAAAATATATTTAAATATCATATTTTTTTATAGATGGTGGACAGCTTTTTATTTTTTTTTATGGGGGGGGGTTATAATTAACTATTTTTGTATCAATGTTTGTATACTATTTTGATTTCAAAAGATTTATTATGGCTTTAATTCTTATCAGGTTTTAGATTAAATTTACGACTATTTCCACTACCTACCTGCGACACATAATTGTTGAGGTTCCCTTTAAATTGCGGGTATTTCTTTGTTCGCAGGTTTATCGAAGCAGCCTATTATATGCCCCCCCCCTTCTAAAGAAAAATCTGGGGTCTGCCCTTGCCTTAATATACCCCGTCCTCGAACATCTTCTTCCGTCTAACGGAGACTCTTCACTAACCTGTGGTTTTCCATGCTTACCCACTTTCCCAATATTTCATCATTTTCTATAGCTTCCTACTTCTTAGCGACAAAATTCCCAAATTACCCTTAATAACTAAGTTTCTAAGCCTCTCACTTAAACTTATCATCCTTCTATAATACTATAATTTTAGTCTTTCTAATATAACACCCTTATCAAACCCCAGAGCTTCTGCTCCATACTCCATTACCGACCTAATCTTAGTCTCAAACACCCGCTTCTGTAACTTAATATCTCCAAGACCTACTGACCTGAAGGGAGTACTTAGAACCCTTCCTATTATCCTATTCCCCTTTTTTCAACTAATTCTACATGCTTGCCCCACATATCCTCCTTTGTTAACCTACACCCCAAGTAAATTCTTACCCACAGCAGGTACTTGTTCCATTTCAAATTCCAAACTCCGCTCTCTCTTTCTATATATCTTGATTTTTTTTTTTTTTTTTTTTTTTTTAGTGTTGGGAAAGACAAGGAAGGAGATTGTCTCTTAACTTGGTTATTACTTTTGTTATAAGTATAATCTATGTATACCAGGTGTTTTGCAAATCATTTTAAAAAGATTAAGGCTATAAACGGATATGCCGTGTTACAATTTTCATTTGAAATCGTATAACAAAATAAATTTTATGCAATCGGAAGTGCTCATTAGTTAGATTACAGAATCAGTTAAATTACGCAACATATTAATGATGTACATTTTTCGAGACCATAACTTCTACCGAAAAATGTTCAGAAAAAAAATTCTAATAAAACACTGTCAATTTCATCTGTATGTAAATAAGTTGGTATTGTGGCATGTTTATGAACAAGGAGTGTCATTTTTTGTCATTATTTTGAACTTTATAGAAATAAGTTCCAGGTTGGCTGTCTTTAATGTTGAATCAAACTGTAATCCATTACTTGAAATCATTTTTACGATTTTACAGTTGGTCCAAGCTGAACTTGACGACGCGTCAAATTTTGCCTTGTACTTGATCTCAAAGCAAGAACTAAAAATTACATTTAGGCTTTTAAGGATTTCAAACAGAAAAAAAGATCAAATGTTGAAGGTATGATCCGTACTGTCCTTGAAGAGAAAAATTTTAACGGTAAAGTATGTTTTCTTATAAAAATTAAACGCAATTTCTATCATTTATATATGTTTCCTTAACTATGAGACACAAGTTTTAATCCAATGCAATATGCAACAGAAGTTGGCCACAATTTAAAAGTGGCCAGTTGGCCAAGTGGCCACTGGCCACTCAGTATTGTCTGAAGTAAAATACGGTATGTCTAACCTATATGTGCTGCAGAGAACACTACTGCTTTCGTTGTTGTTTTTAATTTTCTGTTTTCCTTAGCTCAGTAATGGTAAAAGGTAGAAATTCGAAACCTTTTCCCTTTGTGGTGATCGTGAAGTGACGAAGAAAGGTAACTTTGAAGTTTAAAAACTTCTTAATCCAATCTAATTCAATTCAAATCCATTTCTTAATCCAAATCTAAAGCTTTTAAGAAAACTTTCTTAAAAATTTTAGATTTGAATTCTAGATTTTAAATTTAAAATTCTAAAATTTCCCAGAATTTTTAGATTTGGATTTAAAACTGTCAAAAAAAAACTATAGATTCAGCTTCCCAGCTACAGAAATAGTAATACCACGCGATGACACATTCGTTCCAGAAGATTCAATTAGTACATTCAGAGTCAACGGTTTGATAGACGTCAAGGTTGGAGCGATAGCTGTAATGTAGGCCTATATATCTGTAGCTTGCGAATCATGCAGAGAGATCTCCTGGTGGAACACCATGAAACCTGAAGACGATGGATCTGCCTTTAATGCCAGTGATTTTTCAAAGTCTATATTTTTATATTAGACAAAGTGATAAATTTAAAATTCAAAGTGAAAAAACTAAAATTCAAAGTAAATAAATTTCAAAGTGATAAACATAGTAATTTATAAAACCGACCCCTTATAAAAAAAAATAAAAAGCTGTTCACCATCTATATTAAAATATGATACTTAATATTTTCTGCATAATTTTTTGCTGACCACTATAGCGAGTGAGTTTAGCTTTTTTTGTAAAAAAAAAATGGTCTTGAACCATCTTTTGCGGTCATGTACTGTTTGTGACAATTTGTATAGGCCAAACCATTTAGCACGTCGTCTAACTTTGTGACCTCACTTAGTAACTATGATAGTGATGAAGATTAGGAAATGAGGATAAAGATAAAACTTGGTTATTCGTAAAAGACATATTAAGCATCAGTACTAGTTCTTTTAGGGGTTTAACAAGAAAAACAGAAAACATTTAAAACGAAGGTTTTAAGTATAGGCAATAAAGCATTAACTAATCACGGTTTCTTTTTAAAAATAGTTTAATAAACGGTGTCAACTTCGAAGAAATTTCAAAAATTTATTAATCCAAATTTTACTTTTCATAGCAACGTAGCGAAGGCTATCTTTCCATTTTTTAAGGTTCGATATATTTCCCATAAATTACAGAATTCACAGATTTATAAGAAAAAGTCTATTTCTCTATTTCCATTCCCTCCACATCTGTTTATTACACGGTCAATGTCTACCTCAATATTTCAGTGAACGTTTATAATGGCTAGTCCTGTCAGTCTAGAGTCCAGTCAGTTTAGAGATCTTCGTTAGCATTTCCTCTTCTATTCATTCTAAAATATTCGAATAAAGACCGAAACCGTCAGAAAAACACGAACTCTAACAAAGATGCATGTAGGCTTTGTGCTTCAAACTAAGTATGTGAGTCGAAATACTCATTTAAAAAACAAATAATTATGTGTTTGTTGTTTTTGTATTTGATAGGTATAGATTGGTAATTGAAATTCTCAGGGTTTCAAGCTTGAGTAGATTTCAATTTTTTTTTTTTTTTAATTGAGATTTTCAGATATTCAATTCAAACGTTTAAATCTCGATATGTGGGTTCAGCACAAACATAAAATTTGAAATTTTACTCAGATTTAGCGTAAAGTAAGAGAATTGTCTTGTAAAAATTTTTATTTATAAACAACTAATCGTGGAAATATGATTTAATGGTATGTATCAAGAATTTCATTCCAAGATAAACGAATTAACTTGGTTGCTTTAAACGACTTAATTTTTAAACGAATTAATTTTTTAAACGAATTAAACGAATTTCGAATTAATTGGTTGATTTTAAACTGATTGCAAATTCGTTCTCTTTGGGTTAAAGTAGAAGTTTGGTGCTGTAAAATGACAGACAACAAGACTTTCCCCTGGCCCAATCTGTATTGTCACTTAAAAAAGAGCTTTAAATTTACGTTTGAATTAGCTCCCTCCCAATTATCTTAGACCTTCGGTTTGATACAACCACCCCTAAGAAAAAACAAAACGAATAAACATGCATCGATGATGTTTCTTCCTTAAGAAAAGCGAAATTCCACATTTTGAATATCGGAGCTTGAAACTAAATCAGGCAAAATTTCTCTGATTTTTGGTTTTGGATGGGTAACAATAAACTGAAAGAATTTTGTGTACTTAGAATCAGCATAAAAAGCCCATACTGTCCGTGTAGCCATTGTAATGAGAATGCCATTTTTAGTTTTGACGAATACTGGCCGCAGTCATTTTTGACTTCCAGTTTTATATCACAAACTCTTTGATAAGATTCTTTTATGACGAAGATTTTTTGGACCTGTTCATTTTATTTAGTTGAGTAGGACAAAAAAAGAGGGTCAATTTGATAGCTGAATAGTTAAGTTTAAATTTTGTTTTTCTTTCGCTGTTCTATTTTTTTATATTTCTTTTTATTGTGTGAATATATAAGGGATTTAAGTTCGAGGGGGACAATTGTCCTATTATGAAAGAGGTACATTTTACATAGCCGTTATAAAATCAAAGCGTGGTATCTATGCAGGCAGGATGGAATTTGAGTCTCCTTCTCCAAACTATTCTAAGGCATAGGAAATTAAATAAAGACTACATATGTTACAATCTACGGAAGCAATAAATCTTTCTGTAATGTTGCTTTTGAGTTTGGTTTTCTTTTACAATTAAATGCATAACAATTAAATATATTATTGATTAAATAAATTGATCCCTTTGCCAGCAATCCTAGTTGTTTAAAATTTACTGTATTTTGTTTTATTTTGTATGTAATTTAATTGTTCTTTCAGTTTGAGAGTTTTTTCCTAAAAGCATTTGAAATAAACTTATTCCTACGAAAAAATACCCTGAAATATATTTCCTGTCACCCAACCACTACTGTTATTTTGGTGTCTGCCCCCCCTTCCTGGAAAATTTTCTGCCGGCTCTCTCGTTAAGAGCTCATTCAAAAGCTATTCCTCATATGTACGCGGTTTTGATAAATTTTGCCATCCGGAAGTGCCATATGGCACGAAAACGGGCACTTCTTATGCCATCTCCAAAGGGTTAGGGCTAGCGGGCTACCAGGACATTGTGGATAGATTTGTGACAGCTCACATAAAAAAGATTGCTCATATTCACGTTCTTCCTATAAATTCCACCATCTGCAAATTTCAAATGGCACTAAAACGGCACTTTTTGTGCCATGTCTCAAGCGGGAAAAGCTGGGGCTATTGGGCTACCAGAATTTCTCGGAGTGATGTTTAATGGCTCATTTGAAAGCTTTTGCTCATATTTGGGTACTTTTTATCAATTCAACCATTCATAAGTGAGATATAGCACTGAAAACAATACTTTTGCTGCCACTTCTTCCAAAATCTTGAAAGTATAAAACGGTGTAATTGTAATAATTATGATCCAAAACCCTTAACTGGAAGTTTGCAAGACCACCTCCCACATGTTCCTCCTCCAGGCCCCTTTAATAAGTTCGGCAATTAAATTCCTACAAACACCAATATATTAAATTAGATTATTGAAGGATGTGGCTCTGTTAGTACAGTGCTGGAATTCAAATTAGATTATCATGCGTTCGATTACTGCTTGGATTTTTTTTTAATCGTGGTTTGTCCCTTGTTATGACTATTGTCCAGATAATCCACTGTTTTTGCAAAACCCATTTTGTAAAGCATATCCCAGGAAGGCTCATTTTAATGCTAATACTCCTATCTACGTGTTTCTTTTATCAATTGTACCATCCATAAGTGCCATATAGCAATAAAAACTGCACCTTTGGTTTCACTTCTTATGTACCATTGCAATGCTTATGGTTCAAAGCCCTTAACTGGAGGTTTACACGTTCCCCTCACATATATTCCCCCTACAAAGTAGTAAGTTTCATATATCCCCTACTTATCTTGAAAGTAAAAGACTATTGCGGGAGCAAATTAACTAAAATTAGAAATTTTCAACTAAAAATAAAAATTTTCAACTAAAAATCTACCAAAAAGTGCACTTTGTGCTATCAAGTCAAATCTATAAAATGCGAAGAGGCATAGATATAATCTTTTAAATGAGCCCTTAAACAGCTCTCTTTTGTTATAGTAGCCTTCTAGTTTCTGTTAATCAGTAGGCAATTTATAAAAGCCCTGTCTTCATTATGGCTTTTTCAGGCGAAGTCGGCCGAGTAAAAGTAGCTTTTTTTCACCGAAAAACAAACGTTCCTGAAAAACATGTATTATTTTGTAAAGTACGGATAATGAACTTTACATTATAGACTGAAAGTTTTTCATAGCTATCAAGGTTGTGTGCACTATTTTCTAGAGTTGTCTTATCCCTCCCGTATAGGTGATGATTATAATTTATATTAAAAATGAGTTTTCAACTGAAACTAAGGAGGGACATTAAAACTTAAAACGAACAGAAATTATTCCGTATAAATAAAAACGATCATGACAGCGTTGTTTCTATGTGAAATTTGAATCAAAATTGAGCCAAGATTAATTTTAAAAAACTAATTTTTTCCAAGGGAAGTAAAGAGCGAAGTTGAAACTTAAAACGGACAAAATTGTTAATTCTAAGCCTATCTAATATATATATATATATATATATATATATATATATATATATATATATATATATATATATATATATATATATATATATATATATATATATATATATATATATATATATATATATCAATAAAACTAGTACAAAACCAACTAATTATGTTTCCTTATGTTTCTAGGGCTATAGAAAACTAGCACTTTGCTGAAAACACAAAATAATAGAGAAGTTTTGGTACAGCAAACCTATACCGATTGGGGGCACTTTCTATAGAATAAAAATATTATTAATCCTTTTTTGGTTCAATCCTTTTTTAGATAAATTCTGTAATTCATTTTAGGATTGCTCCTTTATTTTTTTCTCGTTTAGCTTGATATCACTTCTGCATGACGGCCGAGTTCAATGCCTGTGATTCGTTTGTAGACAAGTTCAAAGTAAAGGCATCTTGTTAGTATTAGGACTATAGACTAGCTTTAGACTTTGTATCATAGCTTGAAATTCCCTGTTGTACAGAGAGAGATAACCAGATTTCCAGAGTTCATATTATGTCTTATTTTATCTGCATATTAAATAACAAAAAAAGCATATTCCTTTCAATTTAAGATTGTATATCAATCATTGTTTGGTGTTATAGCTGGCGAGACCAAAATACTACCAGATAAGTCAATCCAATAGTTCTGTATGCTGTTCAATGACTTTGTGGCTATTCAAAAAATATTTATTTTTACGCTTATGCTTTTAAGATAATTATAATTGTATATTGAAAGTTACTGATGTCCCAACTGGTGTAAGAGTATGAAAAGCTTCATAGATTACTTCATTGTTGTCAGGCTGCATTCTTATTTTTGGCTCCCAAATCAATATTCTTGTTTTTTACACTATACTTTTGCGTTTTCAGTGAAGCACTAGTTTTCTATAATCCTAGAAACATAAGGAAACATAATTAGTTGGATTATTTGTCCTAGTTTTGTTGGTATATATTAGATATGCTGTGAAGTAATAATTTTCGTTTGTTTTAACTTTCAACTTAGCACTTTACTTCCCTCGGAAAAAAACTTATTTTTTAAATTAATTTAAGATAGCATTGTTATACACCTTTTTGACGACGTTCTTTCCACCTAAATTGTTGCCTCCTTTCCAGGAATTTTCAGCTCAATTAAAGCCTCATCCACGGCTTTAATTTAATGACTCTTATATATCAGCAAATCGTTATTTGACAGACACGTCGTTTTTATGATTTGAGGATAAAAGTGAGACAATCAGTGACTTCGGCAGCATTTTTTACTCAATCAAGACTTTCTTGGGCTATTAAAACCCCATTTAACAATTCGCGATGTTATAGGACTTTTTGACAACGCTCTAGTGATCGAATTTTCGCCTCCAGTTCTAGGATTGCTCAGCGCGGTCGAAAATATATGTCCACCAACTCTCATGCATTCTTGAAAAAATGCACAATTCTCAGGCTTAGCCGCTCCACTAAATAAGCAAAAAAAAACAGGTTCTGTCTGTTTTTCCGCAAATGAAATCTATTGATGAATATTGCAAACTTTTGTAATCCTAACTTCCTGTGTAAAAGGATAAGCAAAATTCATGATCTTGACCCATTACTACTGACTCAAGAAATATTAATTATTGTTGTTTATTTGAATATCCAAACAACTGCTGAGGTGATTCAGTCTGTTCTGTTGTCTTTGATTTTTGTGCAATTAGTCACAAAAAGGAGGTTTTTGTGTGCCAAAAACCGTTCTGTTGTCTTTTTAAAGGAAACAAAAAAAGTCTTTTTGGATTTTTTTTTTATTGTTCTCTAAAATTTTTTGTAGCTTAAAGCCCTTTGAGTTACCGAAGCCTGAATAGTGCTATTGGTACTTAAATAATAATCTATTTAGCTTTTGTAAAATCTTGCCAAATAGAGCAACATGAAAAAAAATTAGATAAACCAATAGAAATGTTTTGTAGAAAGATATACATTTTAGAAAAACAAATCGCACGATTGATCTTTTTCCAATGGCTACGTACAACAATGTCTGAAAGCCTTCCGTGATGAAGTAAAATAAGGAATTCAGCCAATAAGACCTTGTAAATAGTGGTCAGTGTTTACCACTCCCCTGGAAAATAACCCGATCCCCACTGAAAGTCCCCCCGCAAAAAAAAACTCGGAAAATAACCCCCTCACGGCTCGTTGGTCTCCAATCACTTTCGACTTATAAAAAAGGAAGTAGAACTCTCAATTTCTGATCGAATGAGCACCCTCCGAAGTTTCTGTGACCATGATGTGGAGGTGTGGATGGGGAAAGGACAGTTCCCCTCCTATACAGAATAAGTTCTGCTCATTTTGGGGTTACATGTTACTCTGAAATCATAATGGAGCAATAAATTTTGCATTTGTGGTGCGGTTTCAAAGTTTCTTTTGTGCCCCCCACCAGAAAATAAATATGCCGCTTATATTGCTTCGTTTTAAAAATCTTGTTTGGTAAATAGCGTCATCATCCACTGAAATATTTAAAAAAAAATTCCTGCTGGATGCTTTCCATACTTCGTGCCATGTCCTATGGGTGTATTTCATCACTTCCGGTGGGGGAACTTATCATTTTCATGGGGTCATGTTAAGATCTTTATGCACGATTTTGTCACTGAGTAGTAATCACAGAATCAGCATTACAGATATACTTCTCCGCTAAAATAAAATGTGTCACGACGATATTGAACATTGCAAGTACTGGAAATGACATGTATCGATATCGGCTCGAGGAAACTGAGGGGGGGGGCACTGTCAAAAAATTTGGGAAACATTCTGATGTAGCCAATCTTCATTCAAGAAATAGTATTAGAAATCAATGGACGACTTACGTACAAATAAAAAGTGGTTTCAATAAGTTAAGAAAAGAAACAATGAGAATAGTTTGTATTTAACTGGGTCACAGTTTTTAATGACTGTTACTGAAAATCTGACGACTATGTTTTGAAATTTGACGACTCTGTTATGAAATGGGCCGAGTCTTAATGACTTACGCTGAATAAATCAATAACGCAAACTTCTCTATTTTTTATGAATTTTTCACTGAAAAATACCATTTTTGAAATAAAACCACTAAAAATACCAAAAATATGCTTTTCAATAACGCAATAAATCAATAACGCAAACTTCTCTATTTCTTATGAATTTTTCACTGAAAAATACCATTTTTGAAATAAAACCACTAAAAATACCAAAAATATGCTTTTCAATAACGCAATAAATCAATAACGCAAACTTCTCTATTTTTTATGAATTTTTTACTGAAAAATACCATTTTTGAAACAAAACCACTAAAAATACCAAAAATATTCTTTTCAAGTCCAACTGATTTAATTAAGAGGCAGTCTGTCGCAAACGTCTTTTAGAAGGACGGAACTGATAGAAGAAACACCTGTCCACCCAATCAATGTTTCATACTCCTGCCCAAGCGAAGGGCATTAAAATGATATCAGATGAAAATTAAATGATATCCGATCAAAATTTCAAGAAGACTCTGTGTTACGGTCCTCGAGGAAGAGCGGGGGTAGGGAGCTCCCTCCGCCCTAAGCAAAAAACCCGTATACGCCCCTGTCGTTTGGTCAAGCCAAAACGGCCAAAAGGTTCAACAAGTTTGTCTTCTAAGTCTCTATTAAAGGTAAAGCCTTAGAGATATGAGCCCCAAAAAAGTGCGTGATCTAAGTAAAACAGGAACTTTATAAATATATTTTACGAGATTCATTTTTATATTGTATGAAGGATTTTCTATACGTATTTTAAAGGGCCCGGGGTGAGGATTGTACCCCTCCACTCTCTATTATTGAGTAATCTAAACATAGTTTTCAGCAAAATGCAAATTGCACTTTATCCTTTTGGGGTTTGAGGGGTGGCTGTAATTAAAATTCACTTTAATGCAGTTTCATCGTTCATTGTAATCTCTGTTCGTTTTCTATTTTATATCTTCACTCAGATTCATTACTCTTTGAATGCACTTTAATTTTCTTGGGAAAACTCTTATAAAAAAAAGAATAAGTAGACAAATATTAAGAAAGAAAAGAAACAGGTTCTAGCCTTGTTATAGCACAAAACCTGCAAAATAATGGGAACAATTTAAAAATCAAAATGATATTTCACTAATGTGTTGCATTATTCGAGATTCATTTAAAAGGTTGACCAAAGATATTAAGGTAAATACGTATGACTTAATGGCACTTTTCATAGCGTCATACCTTCGTATATAAAGAGTATCTGATATTTTTTAATTATGATTTAGAATCGCCGAAACGCATTAACTTAATAGGAGGCAAAGATAGTGGCTATTTGGCCGGAAAGAAAAGTATTTTTTAAATACATTTTTTTCCATTTACATCCCCGGACGAAAGTAGTTCCATTGATTATTTAGAAGCTTTGCTTTCACTTTCCTGTAAAATTATGAGAATGATGAGCCCCTAACATCGTTTAAAACAGAATTATACGCCTGTTTATAGCCTATTTTGTTGACAAGCCAGTATATATATATATATATATATATATATATATATATATATATATATATATATATATATATATATATATATATATATATATATAAATCGTAAGCCCTCTGCTTCTGTATAAATCAATAGCAATAAATACAATAATCCATGTTTTTGGTAATCCTACAGATGTATGCGTAATCTAAGTGTAAGTCTTATATATTTGAATTTCATAGCTTTTACAGGGTTTCGTCGTGTTTTTCAAGATCACGTGCTAAGAAATAGACTTATCGGTCTTCGCCGTCGCAAGCCGAATTGATAAACAAAGATATATTTCGCTTTTCATTGTTCACTAGACCGCTCTTATAAATGAAAGGTTAGGCACGTGAAGCAGGGGTCAAATTTTAAAAGTAAATTTTAGTACACTATTTTTCAGCTGTTCTAGGGGGCTTCGGAACAATATCAGGGAAACCATCTGCCAATCCCCTTTTGCAGGTATGTATGATGTTTGCACGAAAATCTTGTGAATTTAGTGAACAGTAAAATGTAGATGACAACAAGGGGGTTGAAGGCGGACACTTGGTTTGACCCCCCCCCAAAAAAAAATGTCCAGCTTGTAAAAACGTAACAAAATTACATATAAACAAATTTTTCACGTGCTTTTTAAATTTTTTGTTTGTACCCCCGAACAAAAATCTTTGATATGCGCTTGAAAAACAATTAAACATTAATTTGGTTTGTAAGACGGCGATAGTGTGCCTTTATTCGTGGTGATTCGTGCTATTTTATGTTTTACTTTTTATTCATAAGTATTTAAATTCGTTTTAATTTTGAATTTATTATCCATTGTAACTTAACTTCATTTTAGATTTGACTTCTATGAGTTAGTTCAGTTTTTTTACAATTGCTCTTTAATTTTTTGTAGACACAAGCTTTGTTCTCTTAATCTAATAATAAGCAAAGGCGTCAATCATTTCCGATCAAAGCTAAATAGACCATGTAATATTTCTGAAGGATTCAGTAGGCAAAAATATCCGCAACAGATAATACAAGTTACCTCGAACTGACCGACAATTCGGATAAAAAAAATGAACACATTTTATCACAAAAGACAAAAATCAAGGACTAAAAACAGCCTCCAAATAATCTTTATTATTATTTTTTTTTATAATGACGTTTATTTGCCTACGGTTTGACCCATAAAGAGACAGCCTTGGAGTGAAAATACCCGTATATCTGGCCTGTACAGTACCGAATCATCATCTAAAAAGACGGTTATTAACAGGTTCATAATGCAAGGACAACTTTGCGTTGCGCCTAAAAGTATTCTTATCTGAAGAAGAACATTATTCCTAAAACCAATAATTCAGTCTTACGGAGATAAAGTTGACCATCTTAAATTATGTGCCTATGTCTGTATAAAGATAATTGGGTTACACATTTTGCTATTAACTGAAAAAGGCTAAACTGATTGAGTAAGACACTTTAAAATGTATCCACGCTAACTTCGGAACCATGGGAGTGGTGATGGGCTATCAAAAGAAGCTTATAAACTAAGAGAACTGCAAATGTTACGTCATGACAATAAGCCTATGATGGCCGAAGGCCCGAAAGAACTCTTGGCGAATTTATGAGAGCCGAAGGCCTGAACTACTGACCGTATCAAGTTTATTGGGTGATGTGACAGGGGCGGATTTAGAGCAAAATCTTGAGGGGGCCTAATGCGACGAGGGCACAAATAAGTAAAATCTTGGGGGGAGGGAGCAATGTGACAAGGGAGCCAATAATTGACCATATTGACAAATTTATTTTTAAAAAAAGAGGGAAAACAGACAAAACAAGGAATTAGGGTTCCACAAAAATCTTAGGGGGGTACCGACCACCTCTATCTTACAGCGTGATGTGAAGCCATACATAGGCTACCCATATCACTTAGATATGGTACTTGCTAAATATCCCGAAAGCACCCAAGAAGTGAAGTTATTCAATCCTAATGCAATATACCAAAATATGATGAAAAGATAATACTTTAGTAACAAAATTATGGAAACTACAGAAGGAAATCATGGAAAGAAGGCCGCCCAGAACGCATTATAGTAAATACCTAATCACCTCTATGTATTAAATATTTAATTAAAATATACCTCTTTCGTAGTTTTTATCACTGAGAATAAGCTAATTATAACCGAATGCAAACATACAAACCGGCTTTACTCACATCAAACAAATCAAAGACTTGAGTATTCATGAGATATTTAACAAGTACAATATATATATATATATATATATATATATATATATATATATATATCCAGCTAGAATCGGGAGGTTTTTTGAGAATACTTTTGGAAATATAAGAGTATAAATTAAGCTGTGAAGACCAAAAATAGGTGAAGAGACAAAAATCAAACGTGGGAAGACATTTCGTGAAAAAACTCTTAATTTTCTCAAGGAGCTCCTTGATTATGAGTCATATTCTTCATTAATTACTTTGCTGCTGTTTTTCTTCTGTTTCACTAAGGACATATTTAGCTGATTGGTTGCGTAGCCGAAATAATGGCGTAGGTTTTGTCTTAATCTTCGAAAAAAAATCCTCTTTCCAAATTATTTTGGAATTTCTTATTTTCATTTTCATTTCTAAAGGAGTTTTTCAGTATAGATTAAAATACTTAACAATTAACATGTAAATTTAAACAGTGTGACCTGCTTCTACTAGTTTAGTGCATCTCACTTTGGCTTCCTGTTGAATCAAATGAGAGAATTTCCCCTGAGACTGCAGATATTCCATTTTCGAACACGAGACGTCAATTTCATTTGACAGAAGCTATTAAACTGACAGGTGTAGAAAACAGATTCAAGTTCAATAATGCAGTTAGTTCATTATTTCAAATGATAAAAATACATAAGCTAAAATTAACAATTTAGAAAACAAGATGGATAAAAATCTCTACAGAAACCAGTCGCAGATATAGCGAGAAAAAAAGCAATGTCCCTCTTTTAGAGGATGAGGGAGGGGATTCTATACCAACTAGATCCGAACAAAAAATTTTACCTAAAAATCACCCTGTTCAATCAGCACTTTCTAGCCAAATTACTAGTCTTTAATTTATCTTTTCTAGTACTTGTCTTTTACAGCGGCTGTGTCAGCCTATATTTGCGAAGCCGGAAAATGTGGAACATTCATGTTGTTAGCTGGAACTCTGAGAGAGTGAAGAGAGGTAACAATCAGCTAGTAAGTACAGAGCTGCCAAGAGGTGGTTGTGGAAGTCAAGGTCCAATAGAGGGCCAGACGTAGACGCGATAGGAGTTTTATTTTCAACTTTTTTTTCATTTTATTTATTTCATTTATTTTATTTATTTCATTTTATTTATTTATTTCAAGTTTTATTTTCAACAGAATTTGGACAGTTTGAATGATATGTTTCTGAAAATACAGGTGAAAATTGCACCCAATTCAATTGTTGGAAATATCTAAGCGCTTCAGTAGGAATTTTTCGGGGAGGGAAGGGGATAAAATTTACTAATTTGAATGAAAAGTACCCATGAATGTATTAAAAATTTAGCTTAGAAAAGAACCCGGCATTGAGGCCCCACTTGTGTACGTCCTTAAAATTGCCTCTCTGAGTTAGAAAATTTATGAAATTGCACTTCTTTTTTTAAATTACATTTTATTAGAAACAAAATTTTAACGATTGTCATCGTATCACTTGATTTCGGGCTTCTACGTGTTATTCTCTGTATTTCTTATATGACTTACCTGTTGTTTGTTTGCAGTCACTGTTGTGTCTCCAAAGTAACGCCTCACCCATAAAAAATATTTTTTGGTCATATCTGATCAAGCTTGTGCAGCAGACACTAGCCTACTGGCCCCTCGCTAAATCTAAATTAATCTTACAGTTTTGTTTTTTTTTGCAAAAAATCTTCTTACCACCCTCTACATTCATGTGAGTTGCTACCCCTGCAAAAAATGTATTATCCACTTGTTAATTTCCCAATGTTCTAATTCTGGCTAAAAATCCTTCAGCAAAATATAAAATTACACTTAATAATATTGATAATGGCTGTGGCCTAAATATACATTTGTTACTTTATTTATAGCCTTTATTTAAATCTTGTGTAAATCTATTAACCTGTACAAGTTAAATTTGATACTTTAAATTCAAATATGTGGATTAATCTTTAATAGCATATTAATGTGACGTAAAGGTCTGATTTCATACCATGTAAATTTTGACAGTTAGTTTTGCATGGTCTACTATTCAATTTAGTTAGCACTGCATACTCATGTTTTTTTTCTGTGGCTATTACTTACATTTCAGGCAAAAGCATTGACAATAGTGCAAAATGACTTCCACACTGTTAATATTGTGGACAAAAATAACCTGAGTAGGCGCCCACAGAGAAATTTCTCTCGGTTTGGAGTGAGAACAGGATAAGAAAATGCTTTAATAATTTGAATAATAAATGCCCAGAAAATCAGACTGTTTTAGGCTCTCAGAGAACCAGGCCACCACCCACTGCTTACGTGGCAGAGTCTTAGAATAACATTAACGCTACTATTGACTTTATCTCCAAACTTGGAAATTTGCTGGCAATGCTTGATTGTTAGGGTTTCGTTCCCAATAAAATAGCGCTTACTTTGTAAAGAGCGGTGCACCCCGTTCATTATTTTTATTTATTTATTGCTTTTTTATGGTCTCATCATGTATATTGACCATTAAATCCTGACCTTCAAGGGTGAAAAAGTATGCCTCCAGAGGGATGCACGAGTCTCAGGGTGGAGCCTCCTGATTCAAGCAAATAATTCATATGAAACAGAAGATTCATAGATGCATTTAAAAACAAAGGTGAATTTGTTACAAATTGTTATACTCAGACAGTAGTTTCAACTAGGGGGGGGTTCCCCCCCTATGAGAGTTTTCCTTAAAAATGTTTTTCTTTGTATTTCCTTTGGAAAATTAGAAAACAAAAATAAAATCTCTCTCGGTCAGATTTTGAACAATACATTTTTGCTGCTACTCCCTACATTTCCTTCAATAGACACCACTGGTTTTAGAGTCTTCCAAGACTTTCAAGTTGTATTTAAAGGAACAAGAATTGGGCCCTAGCGTGCATACGCCCAATTTCTATTCCTTTTGGTTGATAGTGCAAAAGGTCCGTCTCCAAACCTCCTTAGATAGGGATCACAGCTGGGGTGCTAATCTGGAGGAGGAGTATTGGACTATTTTTTTTATTTTCATAGGACACAATTTGATTTGAACTTTACTATTACTTTACTATTTACTTTACTAGAACTTTACTTATTACTATTCGAACTTCACTGAAAATCAAGCAGATTGTTTGAGAAATTGACAAATATTTTTTTCAAAGTTTTACAGCCATTCAGTTTCAGAGCCCGGGAATTGACAATGTTTGAGCGAAAAAAGTTGAAGAAAGCCTTAAGTGTAATAATGTTCCCCCAAAGGGTGTCATCAGATTGATACATTGTGCCACGCTAGCCTCAATTGCTAGGAGTCATCAGAAGAAACGCTAATGGTTTTTTTCATTAAGTTTAGACGATCAAATCTAAACAAATATACTTGTTACAAAACCAATGGTAAACAAATATGCATATATCTATTCATGAATATATCTCCAAAAAAGCCATCGGGCCATAAAAAACAACAAAACAGGAAAAACAGAACATAAACATAACAAAACCAATAAGAAAAACACCCATAAATTAAAAAGAAAAACGTAGTTATATATGAATCTTCACAAAAATTATTTATAAGGGGATACACCTTTCACGATATATCAGCCCTTTTGCAGCATACTTAGCCAGATTCCTTAAAGTTATTTTAACTCGTGGTCCTGCAATTCCTTCCAGCCACCTTCTCTGGGCCAATACTGCACTCATTTCTCAGATCCGCCATTTTCTTACAATTCCCCCAAAAATGAGAAATATCTTCATCATCTTCCCCCCACATCGGGCAAAGGACCGGGTAAACACTTTAACCCCCATATTTCCTCTCACTTTCCGAAAAATCAATTGACCCTCCATTAAGTTCAAAATACATTTTATTTCTTTTTTTCAACCCCAACCCAAAATAAACTTCTAAACTCTCTCCCACGTGTCCTCCACTGAATTCGTTCCAAAAATACAAATGTCCTACTTCATCTAAAAAAAATTAGTTCCCTGCGGCCACCCTAGCTCTATCTTCTCCTCCAAAAAACTAAAATACACTTCTTTCGCTAGCCTATTTTTACTTCTCAGAATTTTTATATGCCATTTGTAAATTTTATTTTACTTCTAAATATTTATATAAATTGGTAAATATTTTTTTTTCATGAAAATGCTCTGTTGATTCTAGTGTAAACGAATGTTTTTGTAGGAAAATAGCCGAAAAACACCATAAGTGTAATAATGCTTGCTAGAAGGTGCCGCGTGCCACCCATTCAATGTCATAGGCTGGGAATTGCCATGGAACGTTGCAATCTAGAAATGAAATGGCAAGTTTCTGCTGTTCAAATTAAAAAAAAAAACATAAAGTTTTATAGAAGGAATGATCGTGTAAACTTCGGAGGGGTACATTCTATTGGAAATTGAGAGTTATTTCTAGTTCCTTTTTAAAGAGCCAGAAGTGACGAGAGGGCAACTAGCCCCCGGGTTGTCTTTACAAATGTACGCTCTAAACATAAAAAAATGTGTTAACTTAAAAGCTGCTCATCATTGCTATTAGCATATAAAATATTTGTATAATTTCAGGTATAGGAATTACATTCACCCAAAAAGTGATACAATCTTGATGGAAATTATGGAATGAAATTCAACATGTATGACAGCCCTACAGCCACTATTTATAAAATGGTAAATTTCTCGTTTTTCTTATCAATTGAAGGTATATCCAGATGGTCACGCTTCTAACCTCTGACCGCCCTTCCTAGGAAGAAGATATGTATGTATAGTCGTGCAATAGGAGTGCTGAGGGGACAAAAGCTCCACTCCTATTGCGGAGGAAAGTTTTCTTATGGATTCATTCCGAAATAAAATACCCTAAATGAGCTTTGTTTCTCAAACCTTGGCTGCGCAAAACTTAAATTTTAATTTAAAGAATTGATCTTAAGGGGGTGGTAGCCCTCTTCGCAGTTGGACGAACATTGTTTATGTTGCTATAACAAGAACAGAAACTAAATAAAATTCAAGTCTTTTTTTTAATCAAAACAAGCTAGAACAGAAATTATTCCCTATATGAGAGGTAAGAACTTCCCTTCCCGTGGAAAAACTCTTCCCGAGGAAAATCCTACCCTAAAAATCCCACTTCAGAATCAGTCTTATTTTGGCTGTTAATTGTCATTTCTTGGCATAGTAGGAAAAAACAATATTGGATAAGAATTACCATAAGTAGCCTTAACAAAAGACAGGTTCTCCACATAATCATATATAGGGAACAAAACCATAATTGGAAAAAAAATACCCGGTACCGATATGCCTGATACAGCTTACAGCCCTTTTCCCAGGGACTATGGATGGTCACATTAATACCAAAAGGGTGGCTATTGAACCTTTCTACGCTGAATAAAACGGCTCCCTCAAAACTTTCATCGGATGACTTTGGGGGACGAAGCTAGGAGGCAAGGGGCTATCTACCTTCCAATCTTTTTGGTCACTTAAAAAGGGCGCAAGAACTTTTAGTTTTCGTTCAAATGAGCCCTCTGTCGATCGTCTAGGACCATTTGTTTGATACGATCATTCCTGGGACAAACAAATATAAGCCAAATAAACACGCGTCCGTGATCTTTCTTCTGGCACAAAATACAAAATTCCACGTTATAAAACAGTTCGTGGTAACGAACTATAAGTAAGAAGCGACCCGGCTAAATAGTAACCAAAAATCTAAAAACGGAATTTTGATACCAATAGACATATTAAAAAGTTGTATTTTTATGCTGATTTCAATATATAAGTTTCATCAAGTTTATTCTTACCCATCGAATATTACGAGCCTGAGAAGATGTGCCTTACTTTCGAAAAAAGCAGAAACACCCCCTAAAAGTCATTGAATCTTACTGAAAATCACACCATCAGATTCAGCGTGTCAGAGAACCCTATTGTAGGGGTTTCAAGCTCCTATCTGTAAAAATGTGGCATTTATTTTTTTTTCTGCCAGAAGAAGGATCACGGATGCGTGTCTGTTTTTTGTATGTGTGTTTTTTTCTTCCTAGGCGTGATTGTGTCGACCTAGTGGTCCTAGAAAATCACGAGAGGGCTCATTCGAACGGAAATTAAAAGTTCTAATGCCCTTTTCAAGTGACGAAAAAATTGGAGGGCGACTAGGCTCCATCCCACGCTCATTTTTTTCCAAATTCACCCGATCAAAATTTTGAGATAGCCATTTTATTCAGCATAGTCGAAAGATATATTAATTGTGTCTTTGAAGATCAGGTAATAAAATAGCCATATGCCTGTAATTATTTGGATAATCTTTATCGCCTTTTTTAAACAAATGTAAAAACCTTAGCTACTTTAAAACAAACTGGAAAAAGACCATTTTTCATGCAAGAATTAAAAATAAATAAAAGCGGCTGACTAAGTACTTCAGCTAATTTTTTAAACAGAGACGTCGACATACCGTCACATCCTATCGAAAATCCGTTTTTCAAACTAGTAACAGCTTTTTGAAATTCCAAGAACTGGATAGGGTACATAAAAATAGTCTTATCTAATTTATTTGGAATATATTTTCTATGATTATGTGTCCCATCAGAAATTTGATCCACCAGATCACGTTCAATTTTCCTAAAATGGTTAGTAAATGCTTCTGCCATAACTCTCTCATCCGTTATTTTAACTCCTTCATTAGTTGTAATATGGGATGGAATATTTCTTGTTTTGACATTATTTATTCTTTCATTTATTATTTTCCATGTTTTTCGCGGTGAATCGCATTCACAAAATTTCTTTTGATAATATTTTGCTTCTGCCTATCTGAGAACAAAAGTTAACCGATTTTTATATTTTTTAAAGTTTTCAATTTTAATTTCATTTGGATACTGCATCTTTACCTTTTATGTTTTTTTCTTTTATACTATTTAACAAGCTTTGAGTAACCCATGGCTTACGAGGTAAATCCTGACTTTTTCTTAATACCAAAGGACATACTCGGTCAAATATTTGGTTAAACTTACTATAAAATAAAGCAATTGACTGATTTGGGTCTTCAATATTTAAGAGATCACTCCATCTATATATCTTATTTTTATTTTCATCTCATCTTTTTATTTCTGGTTAATTACCCTCTTATAACTTTTATTTGGTCTCTTTCCACGCTCCATTCCTGATCCAGGGAAGTCGGAAACAACAACACAATGATCAGACGTATCATTTAAAATAATATGGGTATCAGAGCAATTTTGCGATGTGAAAATGTTATCAATAAGAGTTGCATGGTTATCACAAATTCTTGACGGTAGTAAGCAAGTAGGTAACAAACCATTCAAAAATGAAGTGTTCAAAAATGCCATTCCCTTATTAGATGTCACAGCATTATGACGCAATAAATCAACATTGAAATCTCCCATTACATAAAATGGATGGTGATGTTGGGTCAGAGCATCTAGCAATGACTCATATTGTCTTAAAAACTCTTCAAGACTAGATGATGGAGGCCGATATACTACAATTACCAAAAACGTATTTCTTCCATCATTCACTTCTACTACACAACTCTCAAATAGCATCTCAACATTCCAAATCATAAAATCATTGCGTAAAGAAGATGTAAAGTCATCTCGTATAAAAATACCTACTCCTCCCCTCCTGATCTTTTTGCGACTTACACCGCAAAATCGATAATTTTCATAATGTTGAAATGTATTATTTTCGCCAAGGAATGTTTCACAAACTCCCAAAATATCTGTTGAAGATACTTTAAAAAAAAATCATGCAAAAAATTTAGGCTGCTATTTAGTCCTCTACAATTCCAAAATGACATTCGTTTTATATGATTATTTAAAGGTGGAAGATCATGAACACATAAATACTTATTTAGGTGCAATATAAGGAACTGACAAATCTTGATCTTGTGACGAAAATTTATGAAAATATTTATTTATGTCAAGAGGATATTTTTCCAGTTCCTCCAACCTACCAGCAGGGACTTGAAAACATTCAAATCATCCATAATCCAAATTCAATGATAACTAGACCTACGTTGCCTGGGCAACGTGAAGTGTTGCGGCAACCTTTGTCCGGCTTCGCCGATAAAAGTGTTGCGAGAGCAACACTTTGGTTTTGTTTCTTCGCTATCGGTTAAATTCTGAAGTTGTCAAAACTATCAAAGCATTCAAAACGGCATATTCAAAGCAGAACACAATCAGTAATCACATGATCAAGTTCTTCAGCGTTGAAAAAACAACAGCAAAAGAATATCGGAAGAAGGGACTAAATTGAGTTTGCAGCCAGTTGAACTTTATCCTTTTCAATCGTAGACATCGTGACCGATGGAAACTTGGAACATTATCTTATATAATCTAGTTGGTATTATAAAGCTATTCGTGACTTTTCAGGATCAAATACCATAGATGTGCACCAATTTGCACAAATTTTTAGCCTCTGATGAACTTCCTCTAGCAACCGATTCTTACTTACAAGTCCCTCTCCCGTGATATACATCCAAGTTCACCGGAAACAAATAATGGGTACACCAACTAGCAAAAGTTGGAAACCCCTTGTCGCTGAAGTCATTGTAGCCTAACAGCCGATTATTACTTACAACTCCCCTACATGTCTTACAATCGGGAACCAAGTTGTTCTTACCATCAATTACACCAGAAACAGATAATAAGTACACCAATCAGCAAAAGTTGCAAACCCCTCATTGCCAAAGATGATTATAAGCTAATAATCGACTGTTGCTTGGAAGTCCCCTACATATCTCATAATTGGTATCGGCCTATTTTTGGTTCAAGTGTGTACCTTACCACTGAAGTTGTCAACCCCTTGAAACTTTCAAACTGGTGTATGTCATGAAGGAATTTTTGTAACAAAAAATGGATGACATATACTTTGATCAGCTCATCAAGGTCTATCGATTGTCATTGAAAAAAAAATTCTATCTGTCTTAGTTCAAAAGTTGACTTTTTTGCCGGAGGCCCACTTTCTAACACCACCACTTAGAAAGGAGCAAAGGATAAGCTCTAATTTCTTTAGCAATGAGAGAACTTTTAAAGTTTAAGAGGTATATCTTATACCATTTCTCTATTGCAATCCCAAGTAGAAAAAAAAGAATGGTAAAGTCAGCTGAAATCACGAACAGAAATGGCTAGAAACAATAGATGGCAGCACTTTCGGACCCGTGGGAAAATCGCACTTTTTTGTTTCTGTAAATTTTTCTATTTATCACTCAAAGAAGATATATTGGCTGTGGGGCCGGGGAACTACCGCATATATTTAACACTTATAGATTTTAGTCCATCTTCAATTTGAAACTGGTGCCTGCCTGCTTGCCTGCTAGAACAGAGCTTTCCACTCGAAAGCAGAAACATGGTTTGATGAAACGAAAGCTTGGCTGTACAACTTCAGATACTCCTCTCTGACATAGGCTATATAACTCCACTTCACTTCGCACACCATAGGCTCTGGCTCGAGGACAAGCAAAAACCATCCTTTTTTGCCCCAGGCAAGAGTTCTACGGAGCTTTCCAAAATGTAATGTCATATTCATCAATCCGGCCTGAGGTCCACACTTTCCGTAAAAACCGCACAGGTTAGACCCTTACCAGTTTCCAGGAATAAGCTGAGATCGGCGGCATAGGAAAAAAAAAAAAAAAAAAAAAAACGGGACAAAACCAAAGTGTTGCTCTCGCAACACAATTCCGCATCACATGTCAGTGAGCCAATGTAAAGACAAAAAGAGGAAAGAAAAGTAAAGAAGAAGAAAAAAAAGACGAATATTTCGAAAATAAGAATAATGAAAAATAAAATAGAAAATAAGAATAACAACAGCAACAAAAAAGAAAAAGAAAAAAAAGAAGAACATAATCTCTTCTTGGCTTCTTATTTTTTTTCAGCCATTATTCGTATCATCATATGAAGGCGACCGCAATTTAACATGGATACATGAGCTAGATCATAGGTCAACTACAGTCATAAATCCAATAAATAAATCAAAAATACTAATCATAAACTTTAAATCCACTAAAATAAAATACTAAGCGACTATTTATATCTTTATATCTATTTCTCATACATGTATCTCACTTACAGGACTTTATACCACTTAAGCTTTACTTTTTCTTCATTATCAATGAAGCACAATACAGGTGGGACCACTGGGGGGGATCCAAGCACTAATTCCCCTTACTTTAAATTCTTTTTGTTTAATTCTTAGGGAATTACGAATGTCACGAACTCCTTTTGTCACATCATCTGTCATATAAGATATAAGGGGATTCACGTCCAGCTCCTTTTTCGAACGGGTTTTCACGTAATTTCTTGTTTCCCTGAAGCATACAGAATTTGTTCTTATCATCCTGAAGCTAGATTTTGATAAATCTATCCGTAAACTCAAGTAGCTCAAATCGGATATTAAATCCAAGGTGGGAAAGTAAGGTACCAACATGGTCTTTAGCCCTTGATTTAGATTCACTTTTAATGTTCCATATAATAGCATTCCTTCTTCTATTCATGTTTTCTAACACAATGACTCAAGATGCTAATTCACCCAAACCAGGCTCCTTTTCAATTTGGTTTCGTAATGCCGATATTTCCAGCTTGATACTAGATAATTCATTTTCTTGGGCCGTTCTTGCTAATTCTAGATCTTCCAAACGAGATTTTAGGGACTCTAAACCAGATTTAATGTCAACGATTTCCATTTTTATTTCTAAGACATCATTTTTAATTGCTTCGACTATTTCAAGGATTTTATCTAACTTTGAGATATTATTAGTAGACTCTGTGGATCCTCTTGAATCCTCTAAATCACTTTGTCTTGATCGCTTCTCACTTTTCTTAACCATATTTATTTTCAGTAATGTTTATAATTTTCAAAAAATAAATAAACGAACGCCCAAGATAATTCACATCCAATTTTGTACAGCGCTCGCAAAAACGATCCTATTACTCCGAATTCATTGAAAAATATCAAAGAATTTACTTATCAGAGTTAATCCGGCTGAAAATTGTATTGTGCAAATACAGATGTTCACTGATTGAATGTTAGTTCAGTCGTTACCCAGCATTTTTACTGTGTCCGTCACCAAAAATCTTACTGATCAAAGTCATTTTTGAAGGATAGCTAATTAGTCATAGAAATATCTGCATTGTGCTAATTGCACATTTGAGGTATCACCCCCCTGGGAAGTTTCAAAAGCGAAACACGATACAACAAAGTTTAAAAGAAAAATGATTATTGGCATCAAACTCCCATTCTACTGACAAATCGTTTGTTGCCCACATGAATATTCGGCTACGTGCAACCACAAACTACAATACATTTAAAATATATAATGCTATGCAAGCACTAGAAATTAATTAAGTTATTGAAAATTCATAGTCAAATGAAAAAAAAGTTTAATGACCTAGTCATTTTGCAATAGTGCTCCCTATTAGCATTATTTCAAGCCAAAAAACAAGTACAATTGGGAAAACATTTTCCCCTTGAAAACCTTATCTCTTTCAACAGGTGAACATCGCTTTTAACCTGTAGAGATAGTGTATCCATAGAAAGTTGGAAAGCGTCTTTCTCTCTGTCTCTGTCTCTAGCAGTGTCTTGGTGGGAATCGCGCACAAGTCCTTTGACTTAATTTCCAGTTCTATCGATTCAGAACCAAGGACCACACATTGTTACCGTGCGAAACTAGGTGCATTAAACTATAATTTCTTCACACGTTTGGCCTTGTAGTAAAATACTGACATCTAGTAAGATAACACCGTTGTTTATGGATACTATTTATACTTCCTCAAGTCTGGTTAGTTACTATTCTGTATTTGTTTTTCTCTTGTAGATGTATTATTTTAAATTATCTTATATTTTATAAAGTCGAAGGTGTCTCTGTATAGTAATGAGTAGTAAAGATCAAGAACGCCTCTAAGAAATTTTTCTGGGAGGGGTGGGGAATGCAACCTACAGTTCTGTTCTTATCCTTATTTAAATAGGAATGTTTCTTATTTTCCCCTTTTGATAATTATTTTAATCTTTTCTTGTTATGCAGGGCGAGGGTCCCCTGTTTAAGCATCAGACTAGGTCCAATATCTCGAATATCAACCGCCGCCTCTAATGATTTTGTCTAAGGCTGCAATTGTAGCACCTATAGATAATAGCCTATGAATATGACCTATGACCTATGAATATGACTCATGACCTAAATGTATTCGTGGTCCCATCAATAGCCCAATGACCTTACTAAATTTAAAAAGATGTAATTCTATTTCTAACATCAAACTTGAAACTCTTCATGGTGAGGAATGGTACTGTATGTAAAAAGCGACCCTTATAACTCGAAACAAGCCATAACATACAAAAATATATTATAATAGACACATTAAAATTGATGCAACAATAACATATATAAACAATATTGATACTGATTCCAAGTATGCAAATTTCCGTAATTTAAAACTCACTCATTAAAATTTATTAGAATAAATTTTCATAAATAAATTGTTATCTCCGAAAAAACGAAGGAGAGATGAAAATTACATCGTTGATTTCAGTATGTCTGAAAACCCTAAAGAGAAGGTTAGTATCAAGGCCCTACCGATAAAAAGGGGAAACTTAGTATTTTTTCCAAGAAGGGTGGTCACACACGCATGTTTATTTGTGTAGCTTTTTTTGTTTTTTAGGGAAGATCGTGTCCAACCATTGGTAGGATAATGGCTTACAAAGGAACATTTCAGAGGAAATTTAAAGTTCTAGTAGGCTTTAGAAATAACACACGAAATTGCGCATGAGCAAAGTCTCGCTTCGTGCCATTTTGTGCCGCTAAACAAAAATATTGGGCCGAATGGTGCTAGAATTATTTGAAAATAAATTTTGAAAATAAGTTAATAGATCTTGGTGTCGTGGGCAAAAAGATGTTAAAGCCGCGTAAACAACGTTTACCGAGGATTCACAGAGCTTCCAAGAACAGATCCTTCAGTTCAATATAGATGTTAGGGAGAGTTTAGCCACCTAGCCCTCCTTCATTGACAGACATACATTTGGACTGAGCATGCAATACTGGTGCTGAGAGGGTGACAGATCAAAATCTATTTTTCAAATGTGATTTTTTTTCTTCCAATTAAAGATGGTAGGTTTTGACATTGTCGTAAAAAGTAGAACTTTGGCACAGCAATCTTATGGTGGAGGAGGCAGTTTCCTCATAAAAAACATTTGAATTAGCTTTTATAATAAATTGTAGTTATATAAAATTAGATTTTAGCATAAAGAGTAGGGCTGAGGAAGGGGGCGGTAGCCCCTGCTTATGTAGTACAATCCTGAACACGATATTCAAATGAGTAGAAATTAAATACAAAATAAGTTTTTGCTAAAGAAACTAAAGAGCGGCGTTAGAACTTAAACTGAAGAGAGACCATCCTGTATACTTTAATATCTGATACCACCTCAACCCCCTTGCTCCTAATACTGAACTTATAATTTTTATCTCAATGATTTAAGAATGAATGCTCTGACACAAGAACAACGTGATAAAAAGTTATACTTTTTACACAATGTTTCTAGAATGAAATGGATGGCTTATCTGGTAGTAAGTGGTTTAAACAACTTTAATTTTCGTTCAACTGTTTTAAAGGTGGTCGATGAACTGAGTTGGTTATTTATAATAAATTCGAAGACATGTTTAGAAAAATTACTTGTCCATGTCTATCATAAAGAGCGAGGATTTTTTTTTTTTTTTGGGGGGGGGGGGCGGCAACCCTTCTCATAAATAAGATAATTCCTGTTCGTTTCGAGTTTGTATGTCGTTCTTACCTGTATTTGAAAAAAAAATCTTTATTTCTTATTTAATATCAATACTAAACCAGCCAACATTGAAGTTCGATTAACATATCAGTAACGCAAAGAATATTGAAAACCGAATCTGTCTTAACACGTTCCTATAACTTTTTGTTCCGGCCGTTTGGCAACCGATGTTCCACATCATCAGCGTTTCCACTTTGCCTGACTTTTTGGGATATTGCCTGAATTTTTAGCATCCCAAAGATTTCCTCTCGAAGCGATCTCAACTAGAAATTTGTTAGAAACATCCCAAATATATTTTTGAAGAAACTTCAGAGTGGGCTCAACCGATTCGAATTGAAAGTTCTAGTGCCTTTTTTTATTACGATGTTCATTGTAACTCCAAAAAGCATTCGATGAAACTTCGAGACAGTTGTTTTGTTAAAAATAGTCCAAAAATCTAATAAATTTCCCTCCAGGGATGGCATGGCCCCACAGACCCTGGGATAAGCACCGTGAAAATGCTAAATGCCAACTGTTTAAATGTGAGCTTTATAATGGAAAAGTTTGGTTAGTTTGATTTTGGGTTCGCGGCTGGCTCAGAATTTTCAGGGATCGTTCTCTGGGTCGAAAGGGTCAAATATTCTGCTGTGGGAGAGTGATAAGGGGGCTCAGAAATGGGCCAAAATGCATTTCGTCCTGGATCAGCTCGTAGTTTGCAGCCGTAAGTCATTTGGCAGAGAAGAACCTAATGTACGGAAAAAAAAAACAGGGCAAAGCTCACCAAAATGGGACTAAAAAAAGGACCAGAAACTTATTTTTCCTGATTGGCTCAAAACTTTTATACTTTAGTCTTTAGGAAAAAAAAAATATTGGTTCCTCCAAAACAGACCCAACAAAGAGTCAAAACACTTTTTCCCTTCACCACTTCTCATGGAATGGTAGCCATACAAACTTGTAAGGATATTCACTTGATTCTAAATTGAATCCTTCCTGTTACCATTTTTGCTTCACACTCCCCTTGAGTCTGATGGTATTGGATCTAAATACTGAGACACTTATTTTGTTCAGAAACGTTGAAAGGTCTAATAAGTATGCCTCCAGGGATAACTAAACCCCATTTCCCAGAGGGAATAGTCCTAAATAATGTTACTTTTCCGTCGTTTACAGATAGGTTTTAATATTAAAGCTCCTAGGATCGTTCATTACGCAAAGATTCCTAGAGTTTTAGAATGGTATAATCTTTAAATAACATGTATCTACGAGGAAAAGCTATAGGCAGCCATGTTTTCAAATTATCCGCAATGTCCCTCAAATAGCCAGGGTAATCAAGTTTAGACTTTTAGGCAGTGTGTTTTCAAAGAGGGGGATCTCAAATTTTGACTTCGAGAGGGGGGACAGGTTAGGTAAGACTATGTGTATCCAGGTCGTCGAAGTAGTATGTGTGCAATATTTCAGCATCGGTTTTTTTCTTTTAATTTATTACTTTTCATTTTGTTTTGTTTTGTTTTTAGTATTATAGAATCTCACCTCTTCTCCTCTCAGACTTTAAATTTTTAAAGAGCAAAGAACTACCTTTTGTTAGTTCAACATTAAGTAATTATAAGTAAGGTACAACATTAAAACTTCAAACGAACAGAAATTATTGCGTATATGAGCGGGACTGACCCTTTCTGAACTGACCGCTCTGCACGCTAAAGTTTGACTTTTTGTCACATTAAAAAAAAAAGTAAATAAATAAATTATTCAAATTCAGCAACACTTGTGTATGATCAGTCTTTTTTAATCGAATTGTGACAAAAAGTCAAACTTCAGCGTAAAGAGCGAGGGTTAAAGAAGGGGCAGCTCCCCTCATATACGGAATAATTTCTGTTGTTTCAAGTTTTAATGTTGCACCTTACTTTCTGTTGAAAAAAGTTGTTTTTTATTTAATTTCTGATCGCTTTTCAAATCAAAAATATCCTTCCCTCCCCTCCATGTAAAATTTTTCCCTGAAAAATTCTCTCAGAATTTTTTTCTCCGCAGAAAATTATTGCCCTGGAAAATTTCCCCGCAGAAATGCTCCCCCTCCCCAAAAATACATGTATTTATGTATTAATGGAGATAATGGCATCCCCAAAGACATATTTATTGTGTCTTTCACCTTCGCTCAATCAATTGGCTATTTCGAAATTTTGATCATATGTTTTTGGTTAATTGCCCTACAATTTTTTTGGTCACTTAATGAGGGCACGTGATTTTTTGCTCGAATGAGCCCTTTCCTGATCTTCTAGGACCTTTGCTTCGTTACGATCACCCCTGTGAAAAAATCGAAAACAAGAATAATAATAATAATAATAACGAAAAAAACAATAAAAATACACACATCCGTGACCTTTCTTCTGGCAAAAAATAAAGAATTTCACATTTTTGGAGATAGAAGGTTGAAACCTCTAGAGTCGGATTCTCTAACATGTTCTCTAACATGTTTAATTCTCTAACATGTTGATTTTCATTAATCCTTTGACTTTTTCGAAAATCTGGCAAATTTTCTCAGGTTCGTAGCCTTTGATGGGTAGTGTTAAGCTTAATGAATTTTCTATATTTGGAATCAGAATAAAAGTTTAAAATTGTGTTGTTTTTGAAGTTTTGATTACTATTGGTCCGAGTCACTCTTTCCTTTCAGTTCGTTACTACGAACTGTTTGATAAAGCAAATTCTAAACTACAATATGTGCATTAACGAAAGAACCCAGTTAATGAACTTTCAGACAAATCTATTGAATGAACCGGAAGTAATTATTTTGTTTTGCATAAAGATGTTACTTTGAATTTTAATGCTTCAGTATTTATACTGATGACGATCACTGTATATGCGGTCGAAATATCCAGACTTTTGTATCCAAAAGTAAAATACCACTTTAAGTGAAATACCACTATTTTCACGTTATCGAGAGAATGAGGACCAGAACGACTTCGACTTCATAGAAAACTGAAAATTGTGCTAGTTATCAATCCTTGCAACTGAATCCACCCCAGTTTTTTCTGTAAAAAAAAATTAATACAAAAAACCATGGCTAATTGAAAACATTGACATAATATTCAAATTTTGCCAACAATTTTAATTGCAACTCTCCTCTACCTCCAGTGCTTAAGCAGGAAAGGTAAAGAAAGAAATCTACAAAAAATTCTAATAAATAGCACATAACAAAACTATACGAATTAAAAACCGATCAGAGCTTAGTTTTAAAGGTTTTCTTCTAGAAAAGCTGCAAAATTATCCAAAACAAATAAATTAACAACTTAAAACGAGCTGGAATAAAATCACGTAATAATTCAAGCCTTTAATGAATAGGATTACCATGAGTGAATAAATAATACCTAAAACAAACGAAAATTAGAATTAAATTAAAATCAGGTAAAACTTCAAATTAACAGTTTTTTCATCAATATAAGATTGAAGTGTTAAATACAGCATTAACTTCAATGAATTCCTTATATATATATATATATATATATATATATATATATATATATATATATATATATATATATATATATATATATATATATATATATACAGTAACTAAGCGGTATAAGAACTAAACCGCTTCAAAAATTACCACTTGACGTCTTGTCAAAAATTACCGAATTTTACTTAGGTGTAAAGTTTCCAAGACCCCCCCCCCCAAAAAAAAAAAAATATAAGTAGAGAAGAGGAAGTGTCCTTTCAAAACATTATAACACTAATTTAAAGTCATAGATAGCCTACATTTGTTCTAAGAATATTTTCCTACCAGTAAACTTCAAGAGTAATTTTTTTTGGCTGACACAATAATAGAGAGATATTGTGATACGCATATACTACGATAGATGATTTTCTGACAGCATGATAGAAAGTACACTGTTCGAAATGTACTTTGTTTTTAGTACAGCGCAAGTGATACTCCAGCCTTTAGAGGGTTTAAGGGGTAACAGTCTTATTCTTATAAGGGGTATTGGGGAGACCCCTCCTCAATACTGGTCATTTTAGGTTTTAGTGTCACTATTTACCTTCCTTGAAAATCCATTTCGTGGCAAACGTTGTTTTGAATTAATTACATTGTTTTGAACGTTAAAACGTTGTTTTTGAACGTTGTTTAATTAAAAACGTCGTTTTAATTAAAAACGTGGTTTTGAATTAATCTAGCTAATTTTCAAGTGTATTTTGCCTTTTTTTTTAATTCTGGAGTGGGAACATAGCGCATCATCAATAACACAGGTGACAAGTTATTTCTTTCTTTGCCAAATAGTAATCCGACAAGCCATCGTTTCGTTCTAGAAAAGTTACAAAGTAAAAGTTTACTGTCAGCCTATGCCAGTTTATATTTTAGACCATGCAGAAGTATTAAGCTTACCTATGACAGATTAAAGTATATGGGGGGAAAGTTAGTTTGAAGCTGCCCAAAATCGATAATTAAATTTGATAAGACAGTTTTAGAGGTAAATTATAAATAGAGCTGTTATGCAAAGAAAACAAAACTATCCAAAACCAAAAGAAGAAACATTTAGAAATCACATCAAAACAAGTTGATTTTGTCTTTTAGTAGCTGCCAAATCCTGATAACCAGCACAAGCCAAAAATGTAAAAAAAAACTATTTCGGACTGAAAACCCTTTGTGTGATTCTGCTTCAAATAGGGTGCGACGTTTCTACATTTCTAATATTGGTGGAAAGAGGGTGATGGGTGTCGTAAGGGCCATTGAACCACTTTTGCAGCAGATCACATAGATTGAAAATCATTACTCCTTTTCGGTTTAGTGTAACATGCCAAACTTTCTGCAAAAGAGTTGGATGTGGGAGATGGAAGAAGTGTTGGAGATATTATAACCCCTTCAGGTAGATGTCCTTACGGTGAAAGTTTAGAGATTACATACATCAATTCTTGGCAACGAACTGTAAATAAGGAACGATACGGCTCAAGGGTAACCGAAACTCTAAGAAACAAAGTCTTGATAGCAATAGATACATCAAACGAATCAAATTTTGATGTTTATTCAAAATATATAAAATCCATAAAGTTTAATGTTACCCATCAAAAGTCACGAGCCTGAGAACATTTGCCCAATTTAAAAAAGAGAGGAAACACCCCCAAATCATCAAGTCATCTTAATGAAAATTGCGCCATCAGGTTTATCATATCATGTATTGTAGAGCTCTCTAGCTCCTATATACAAAAATGTGGAGTATTGCATCTAGCTTTTGCCTTAAGACAGATCACGGATACGCCTTTATTTGTTGTTGTTTTTTTTTTTTTTTTTTCCCGAGGTGAACCTATCGAACCAGTGATCCTAGAAGATTAGGAGAGGGCTCATTTGATTAGAAATAAAAATTTGTAGCGCGCTTTTCAAGTGACCAAAGATATTAAAAGGCAGCTAGCTCCCCTCCCCATCCCCCTTTCCCCAAGTTGTCGAGTCAACTTTTGGAGATAGCCGTTTGGTCCAGGATAGTCAAAAGATCTGATAACTATGTCTTTGAGTGTTATTTGACCCCTCCCCCTATTCCCCAGGGGAAGGGCTACAGGCTATGAAATTTGTCCATTTGAACTTACAGACTTTTTTCGAGAGGGGGTTAAGCATTAACGTAAGGACTGAGGTATTGAGGAGGGGTCAAATCCCCTCATATACTTAATTTTTCTGTTCGTTTTAAGTTTTAATTTTGCTTCTTACTTTCAATTGAAAAACTTATTTTTTTTTAAAATTTGATTCACGTAGAAACTGGATTCTGTCTGTGCATTAAATATCCAAAAAACCCACATCAGAAAGTTCGCTCTTCGCAACAGAAAGCATTGAAATAAGGCCAGCTTCTTAGGAAGAGCACTGAATAAATAAAGGATAATTTAATAATTATTTGTGTACACACTTTAATGCAACCAAAACCTCTACCTAATGCTTTAACATGGTAGGGCTAGATTTACGCCTTGAGGGAGGGATGGAAACGACTAATGTAGAACCTGCAACACATTACATAATTGGAATCCAAAAGTAAAAGAAGAAAATTTTGCCTACAACTTGTTGGTGAAAATAGTTATTTTGAAGCTTATGGGGCAAGCCAAAAGAACTCAAGCATAAAAGGATAGGTCAAGCAGCTTTCAAAGAAACTTCTAACAAGTAAATCTGCCTTTTCGTTCGTTGAGTATCTCCTTGAATAAGAAATAACTCTATATTTATTTACATGTATATTATGTGTATTCATATGCATATTTTTCTCGAAAACGTCACTAAATTTGTTTCAGAAAAATGGTATAAATTAGAGAACTCTAAACTTAAAGGTTGGCAATTGATTCCGGGTTTTACAAGGGTTAGTGAATAGCAATCAAGTTTCTTAAACGTTTCTTAAATTCTTAAACGTTTCGACCATGTTTAATCAAATTTATATGTAGCGAATTTGTCAGAGGCGCCATTTGGACTATATCTTGGGGTGGGCATGAACTCCATCTTGCCCCCCCCCCCGAATCACTTCGTGTCGTGTAATCATCTAGGAAATAGGCATTTGACAGAACTCGAGAATTTTATTATGTATCTAACCTACTTTCAAAGTTTACAATGATTAATAGCAAATAGCATAATTACCCCAAGGGTCGTCAAGTAATTACGCTCTTTGGTTAATAGGCGTGCAGTAATTTCAAATCAATTGGACAGAATGGATTATGTTGGATATAATGGATTATTATGGCCGGCAAAGGGCCCTTTGTGGAGGAAGCTTGGGCCCCCTGGAAAATCTGGGGTGGGCATTTGCCCACCCCTGACCCCCCCCCCAAATGGCGCCTCTGGAATTTGTATGCAAGGGAGTTCACACATTAAAATGTTTTGACGAAACTTTTTTTTAGCACAATTGTAACTTCGTCACTGTTTATTTTCCAGTCTGACAAATCGTTCTAGATAGGTTACGACTTTGGGAAAATCTAATTAGAATCTTAATTTTAGTAACGCATTTTTATATGAATAGCTTGACTTAATTAACTTACGGCTCTTGCCAGGACGGCGTAGAGAACGATGAGACCAGTCGCCTCCAGGTTGACCTATCGCTTGCCAAGCTCGCGGCTTCTTCCACTGGGATGTAGGCTCCAGTAAGGAGCTCATCGGATTTGTCTTTCCGCCTAGTGGGGGGTGGGCATTCTCGGCGATATTTTTCATCCGTTTAGGGTGGGGTCAAACTCAAGCACAAATAGTTCGGGGGCGTCATATCGAAGGAAGTGACCGTACCAGCGAATAGTGTGCTCGACATGCTGCGTCGAGAAAAGAGTTTGTGAAGTATATGACAGGATTGTGTGGTTGGTAACAACGGATCTGACATATGAATGACGTGACATTCATATCTGCTTTTTTTTGTAATTCTGCTTCCTTTATTACTGTTTACAAGCCTTTTTAGCACAGTGGGTACAGCGTCGGACTTCTAGTCTTTATTAAAGCATAGCAAATTTTCATTGGAATGTTTTACGACATTAGAATTTTTAAAACAGTCAATTTTTATACCAATAGATATACAAGAAAATCAACATGTTCAGCATAACTGAAAGGCCATATAAATACACTTTGGAGATATCATGACCCCCCCCAGTCCCAGGGGAAAGGTCTTTAAGTCATCAGATTATCCAAGACATTAAGTCATCAGTATTTGTAATTGGGAAGCATGCACACATTTTTCAGATGGGTGGAAGAATTTTCTGGTGGGGGAGATATCAAGGTGGAAATTTTCTAAGGGGGTGCTTAGTTTTAAAGGAGGTGAGCTTTTCAGGAGAAATTTTAAACTGGGAGAATTTGGCAGAATTCCTATATGAAATTCTTTGTATATCTCTTGCTTTTCTTTTCCGACTCAATTTTACGCGTGGAGATGTTAAGGGTAGTCCGGAGTAGATGTCCGGGGTAAATTTTCATAGGGACCGAATTATTTAGGGGATATTTCCATGTGGAAGGGGGATTATTCCCTGGGGGTGGAACCAGATTTCCTGGCATTATTTAAAAAACGACCAGAAATTAAAGAAAAGTAAAAAAAAAGTTTATTCCACTTAAAGTAAGGAGCAACATTAAAACTTAAAACGAACAGAAATTACTCCGTATATTAGGGGAGTGCCTCCTCATTACCACCTCTCTCTTTACGCAAAATTTCGAATTTTGTCCCAATTCTTTAAGAAAGATTCCTGAAACACACGGGTCGTTTAATTATTACAATAAGAAGCTTTCTTAAAAGGACTGAAAAACTATAGCACTAAGAACGAGGTATTGAAGAGGAGACAATCCCCCTCATATATGCAATTATTTCTGTTCGTTTTAAGTTTTAATGTTGCTCCTCACTTTTATGTTTTATTTATTGCTTGTAAGGCTGTTCTTTGCTAGATCTCAATGCTAATACATTATTTCCTGGTTAGATTGCTTGATTATTTTGATCATTTTTTTTTTCAAAAAAAAGATTGTTAAAGGTAAAGCAATTTCTTTCTCCATGGTGATTCCATACATGTAAAATGTTAGATCGGCATGTAAAATACTGGGATTCCGTATGCAACAATGTCTTTCTGTATAATTAAAATGATTCAAAATCATCCCTAACAATCAGTGCAAAGTTATATATATATATATATATATATATATATATATATATATATATATATATATATATATATATATATATATATATATATATATATATATATATATACATATATATATATATATATATATATATATATATATATATATATATATATATATATATATATATATATATATATATATATATATATATATATATATATATATATATATATATATATATATATATATATATATATATATATATATATATATATATATATATATATATATATATATATATATATATTTTTCGACGAGCATAGGCGCGTAAAATTGAGTTTAACCCGATTCTATCATGCGATATATCACGTACAACGTTTCAAGCTATTCAAGAAGGGGCTTAGCCCTCAGAGAGCTTTTTTTGGGGGGGGGGGCTGGAGTGAGGATCAACGACTCTGACACTTCAAAGCTCCTCATCCCTTTCACTCTTCTCTCTATCTTTTTCTGTCTTCCATCGTGTTCCTCTGTCTCTCTAATCCTCAACTACACACTTTGCAATTAACTAGTCCACTTACTCTCTTTTTTTTGCTAAATTTTACTTCATATACATGATCTAACAACAAAAACAATTAATGGTGATAATTAAATCGAAAAATTAATTTATATTTCAAACTTCTTACGTAATTCTGTATTACTTGGCTAATATTTTACCTCAAAATATGAGTCAATTCACAAGCAAAAAGAAAATTCAGATTTGAGATACCTTTTGGCAAACAAATTGGAGTTTTAATCAATGCAAAAAACTTCAATTATAAATGGATGATGTCAAAACCCATGCAAGTTCCCAAAATATTGGCAGCATCCACTTTTTTTGCTCATTGTTTAAAAACCATGACAGATAAACAATTTTTTTTAATTGAACGTAAAGAGCGGCATTAAAGCCTAAATCAAACAGAATTTGTCCGTGCGTGAGGATGCAGCCCCCTCATCAGCCCCCCTTTTACATTCGAAATATGTAGTGTTTTACTCTAATCATTTACTAGTTCCACAAGTGTAGTTGAAGGGCAGTTGCAAGTCTTTTTATTAATCGATTACCTTTATCAAACAATTCGTGGTAACGAACTAAGGAGCGACCCGGCTCAATAGTAACCGAAACTCTAAAAAATGGAATTTTGATACCGATAGTTACATCAAAAGAATCGCATTTTAATGCTGATTTTAAATATAAAAGTTTCACCAAGATTAGTCTTACCCATCAAAAGTTACGAGCACCTAGGCCCCCTCCCACGCTCATTTCCCCCAAAGTCACCGGACCAAAACTCTGAGATAGCCATTTTATTCACCATAGTTGAAAAACCAAATAACTATGTCTTTGGGGACGACTTGCTCCCCCACAGTCCTCGTAGGAGGGGCTGCAAGTTACAAACTTTGACCTGTGTTTACATATAGTGATGGTTACTGGGAAGCGTGCAGACGTTTTCAGGGGGATTTTTTTTGGCTGGGGGGAGGAGTTGAGGGGGGATTACGTGGGAGGATCTTTCCGTGGAGGAACTTCTCATGGGGGAAGACACTTTCAATGGAGGGGGCGCAGGATTTTCTAGTATTATTTAAAAAAAAACAATGAAAAAATAATTAGGAAAAGTTTTTTTCTAATGAAAGTGAGAAGCAGCATTAAAACTTAAAACGAACAGAAATTGTTACGTTTATGAGGGGTTTACCTTCTCGCTATACCTCACTCTTTACGCTAAAGTATTTTTAGTAATTTCAACTATTTATTCTACGGCCTTTGTGATTCAGGGGTCATTCTTAAGGAATTGGGACAAAATTTAAGCTTTAATGTAAAGAGCGAGGTATCCATGGGGGGTGAATCCCCTCATATATGCAATAAAAACATACGAATATAGAAGTTCGCTACGTAATTTAATTCGTAAGTTACTTATATTTTTAACTTATGAAAATATTCGTAAAAAATTATTTTATTAATTAAGTTATAGTTGCCTTTTTATGTAATCAAAAAATTGGAGGGCAACTAGGCCTACTCCCTCGCTCTTTTTTTCTCAAAATCTTCCGATTAAAACTATGAAAAAGCCATTTAGCCCAAAAAAATTAATATGCAAATTTCGTTTTAATTATTTATGTGCGGAGATCCAAGATCAAAACATGTATTAATTCAAAAACGTCCAGAAATGAAACAAAAAAAGAAGTTTTTTAAATGAAAGTAAGGAGCGGCATTAAAGCTTAAAACGAACAGAAATTACTCTTTATATGAAAGGGGCTTTTCCTCCTCAACGCCCCGCTCTTTACACTAAAGTTTTTTACTGCTTTAAAATGTAACAGAAATTAAAAACGAACAGAAATTACTCTTTATATGAAAGGGGCTTTTCCTCCTCAACGCCCCGCTCTTTACACTAAAGTTTTTTACTGCTTTAAAATGTAGAGTTAAGGAAAGAGTCAAACTTTAGCGTAAAGAGCGGGGCGTTGAGGAGGAAAAGCCCCTTTCATATACGGAGTAATTTCTGTTCGTTTTAAGTTTTAATGTCGCTCCTTACTTTCATTTAAAAAAACTTGTTTTTTTTTTGTTTTATAACCAATTGAACTGGTAATTTTACTGCTTAAAGCAAATGTGAGTCAATAAGCTATTTCATTATTGAGGCATTGTGAAATTAACTTTGTATCCCCGTTCTAATTGTCTTTGCTGTAAAGTATTAAAGCATTGGAACACAAAGTCAGACTTTCAGTTGAACTCCGCTCCTTCTCCCCAAGTCAAAATCTAAAGTCCAATCGATACCCTCCGTCCCCAATCGTCACTCGAAGTTCAGCTCTATCCCTTAAGCCCTTCCCAAGCGATTGTCAATAATTTGAAAATTAGGGCATACAGCGTATTTTTATTTGATCGGGTACGCTTATTGTTTCCAGAGTTTAGTTTTGGAAAAAACTGGGAAATTCGCCATAAATTTCCCAGTGTAAATAAATATCCATAAGAGATATCCTTAAATCAAACTAATCAGGAACAAGAAGTGTTTGGTCAATTCCCAGGCAATATACCTCCTCCCCCTGGACAGAAACTTCTATTTTGTTTACCCAGAGGACGGTTCCTAAGGATTTCAAGCCAATTGCACATCCAAAATCAAACTAAATCCCTTTTTTTTTGTTAAGAAATCAATATTTAAAAAATGGGCAACTTGCATTTTTTACGGCTCTTGCTCAGGGGTTATGGGGGTTTTGTCAATCAATTTCTCATCGAAAAAATCCTTTCCAAATTTTCTTCGACCAAACCGTTCCACATGAAGTGACCTGGAAAGATAATATATGAAGCTACACTAAGTACTTAATTACTCATAGCTTACTACGCTGCCTATGATGAAGAAAGGCTGAAACGTTAAAGAAAAATGTTTTATGCTCTAAAACATTTTCTAAATAAAGTGGATTGCTGTTGTTGCTCTTGAAAATATCGAAATTACTCTCTAAATTAAGTTCTTTAAGAATTTCAAACTAAAACAATAGTAAATGTGCTTTCCTAACATGCAACAAAATGGTTCCTTATGCCTAGTAACCTTATCAGGTGTAAGTGGTAACCTTACACCTAGTTAAAAGCCTCCTAGTTACCTAGTTCACTTTTCCATTCAAAATATACAAAACAAGACTTCTTTGACATCTTAAACTGCCCAATCCTTCATTTTCAGAATCTTTTTCAGCTTTTTCAATTAATTTGCAGAATATCAGCGAATAATCATAGTAGTCAAACAGTTCGTGGTAACGAACTGTAGTAAGGAGCGACCCGGCTCAATAGTAATCAAAATTCTAAAAAATGGAATTTTGATACCAATAGCTACATCAAAAGAATTGCATTTTAATGCTGATTTTAAATATATAAGTTTCATCAAGTTTAGTCTTACCCATCAATAGTTACGAGCCTGAAAAAATTGCGTTATTTTAGAAAATAGGGGGAAACACCCCCTAAAAGTAATAGAATCTTAACGAAAATCAAACCATCAGATTCAGCGTATCAGAGAACCCTACTGAAGAAGTTTCAAGCTCCTATCTACAAAAATGTGGAATTTTGTATTTTTTGCCAGAAGGCAGATCACGGATGCGTGTTTTTTTTTTCCAGGGGTGATCTTATCGACCCAGTTGTCCTAGAATGTTGCGAGAGGGCTCATTCTAACGGAAATGAAAAGTTCTAGTGCCCTTTTTAAGTGACCAAAAAATTGGAGGGCACCAAGGCCCCCTCCCACGCTAATTATTTTCCCGAAGTCAACGGATCAAAATTCTGAGATAGCCATTCTATTCAGCGTAGTCGAAAAACCTTATAACTATGTCTTTGGGGACGACTTACTCCCCGCAGGCCCCGTGGGAGGGGCTACAAGTTACAAACTTTGACCAGTGCTTACATATAGTAATGGTTATTGGGAAGTGTGCAGGCGTTTTCAGTAGAATTTTTTGGTTGGAGGGAGGGGTTGAGAATAGGGGGATAGGCTGGGGGAACTTTCCATCGAGGAATTTGTCATGAAGGGACATTTGTCATGAAGGTTTCCATGGAAGAAAATTTCCATGAAGGGAGCGCTGGATTTACTGGCATTATTTAAAAAAAAAAAAAAACAATGAAAAAATAAATACGAAAAAGTTTTTTCGGCTGGAAGTAAAGAGCAGCATTAAAACTGAAAACGAACAGAAATTATTACCCATATGAGGGGCTCACCTCCTACTAATACCCCGCTCTTTACGCTAAAGTATTTTTAGTAATTTCAACTATTTATTCTACGGCTTTTGTGATTCAGGGGTCATTCTTAATGAATTGGGACAAAATTTCAGCTTTAGTGTAAAGAGCGAGGTACTGACGAGGGGGCGAACCCCCTCATATATGTAATAAAAACATGAGAATACAAAACTTCTTTACGTAAGCTAATTTATAAGTTACGTATATCTTTTACTAATAAAAGGATTCGTAAAAAATTAAAAGTTCTAGTTGCCTTTATCTTAATTAACCAAAAAATCGGAGGGCAACTAGGCTTCATCCCCGCACTTTTTTCTCAAAATCATTCGATCAAAATTAAGAGAAAGCCATTTAGCAAAAAAAAAAAAAATGATAAATATGCAAATTTCATTTTAATTATTCCTCTGCGGAGAGCCAAAATCAAAACATGCATTGATTGAAATACGTTCAGAAATTAAATAAAAAAAAAAAAAGTTTTTTTTAACTGAAAGTAAGGAGCAAAATTAAAACTTAAAACGAACAAGAAATTACTTCGTATATGAAAGGGGCTGTTTCCTCATCAACGCCCCGCTCTTTACACTAAAGTTTTTTACTGTTTTAAAAGAAGAGTTGAGAGAAAGAGTCAAACTTTAGCGTAAAGAGCGGGGCGTTGGTAAGGAAGCAGCCCCTTTCATATACGAAGTAATTTCTGTTCGTTTTAAGTTTTAATTTTGCTCCTTACTTTCAGTTAAAAAAACTTGTTTTTTTTATTTAATTTCCGCCAAAGATAGACCGTGAAAATTTTATATTTCCTGTTCAAAAGCTACTTTTTATCACCATGTCCAGATATCCTTCCTTTTTTCAACAGAAGTAAGGATCATTTATCTCCCCCTTGTCCAAATGCTAAAGTACACTCAGTGTGCAAGGCATGAGCAAGAAAAGGGGAGGCAACATGAACTGGCTCAACCACAAATATTTGAGATCACGGTTGCCTTTCTTATTTCATCCCAATAAATTTCTTCCTTAATCATTATATAGACAAAAATTGCATGGTATTCCATGATTTCCTTTTTTGCAATTTGGACGAGGTCTCAAGCACAGTATTTTCCCCAACTCCTTCAAGGACGACCATATTTCAATTTATTATGCTTAAAGCTGGTAAATATCATGATTCCACCAGTGGCTACAGCCTAGTAGAGAGCCAACCCGGCCCATAGTAAGCGAAATCTTACCTGTCCATTTTTATTGAGAAACATTTCCTAATGAACGGTGACGCAGAAATAATGATTGTTGTTTCAATTTAACACAACAGTATTTTTAATCGTTCAAATCAAATTTTGATAATTTCACATAAGAGCATGAAACCCCTCGAAAAAGGGTGTCAAATCGAAATAAAGAGTGCGGCACTGAAATTACCAGTGTCAGAAACCCTAAACTTGAGACTTGACGTCCCCCCTTGGACGAGATGGAAAATCCAATTTTTGCATGGGCAGTACTGATAGGTCTCCATTTCCTTTTTTCTTTTTCTTTTTTTTTTCAGCGTTGATCGTGCTGAACCAGTGGTGGTAGAATATTAGTATAGGGCTAAGTGAGCCAGAATCACAATATTTAGTGACCTTTTTAAGCAATAAAAGAGGTCGGACGACAGCAAAGTTTTGTTGTCTGCCATTTTATGCCGCAAACATCAGTGTTTGCCGAAAAGGGTCGAAAAGGCAAGAAAATCCAAATACTAAGATAACTAATAGATTTTAGTGATCTAAAACCCTTAAACGTGGAATTGCATTTCACCAACTTGAAAGTCGAGAAAATCTCATTTTAGCATCCGAAGTATGATTTTCGGTTTTCCTGAAAACAAAATACATTCTAAACGTTTTCGCTTTTTAACTTAAGTAAATCCAAAATTATTAAGACTGTATGGAATAAATATCAGTGTATGCATATTAAACTGACAATTAACGTTCATTTCTTTTTTTCGGTAAAGCACAAATTACGTTCTGGTCTTGAGAAGACATGGGGGTTGTCAGTTCTACTGAGGCTAATTTCTATTCGTTTTGAGTTTGACTTGGTTATTTATCCTTATTTCTGCTCGTTTGTGGTTTCACTTATTTATTGATGGTGATTTCTGGTAGATTTACGCTTGGAGGATTATTAGACTTTATTTCCTGCTCATATTTGTTTTAGTGGAGTTTTTAATTTTCTCCGAAAAACTTATTTTGTAGAAAAATACTTTTAAATCAATATAAATTAATACTTTGATATATATATATATATATATATATATATATATATATATATATATATATATATATATATATATATATATATATATATATATATATATATATATATATATATATATATATTATGCCGGTGAAATATACCTGCCGGTGAAATAAAATTACAAAATAAGATGAAAACATACAAATAACGCGTGAAATTCAGATATCTCAATGTGCTAATCAAAGTTTTACCCGTTATTTATGCATTTTATTTATAATTTTAAAAGTAGTGTGGTGTAGGAAATACTTAAGTGACATTTAAATCTGGAAATTGTGTAATTTGATTTCTTTTTTTTTTTTATCGAAACAAAATTTCATGACAGCCAGTAGATTCTTTGTCGGTCTCTCTGCCAGATAAGTTTCAATAAATTTTACACAAAATGCAGGCAGCTGCATCTGTTTACAATTCAAGAAACACTGTCGATGAAAATTAGCAAAGAAAAAACTTAAAAACAAATTATATCTTAGCACGTGGAAATATTCCTTGAAAGATTAAAGTTAATTATGTGAAAACTTAAACATTAATATAGACTGAACAAAACCTGTAGCGAATAATATCTTTGACTGTACTTCCTTTTTCTTTCTCTGTTGTAGCATCAACATACAGCTTTTCCTATTCTGTCAATAGCTTAGTTAGCAAGTGTTCTGCCAACTTTCGCAGCTTTATCATAGCAAGACAAAATAAAACTTTTTATCACCTTTAAAGGCATCTATTTCTCTCTACTAAAAACCAGAGAAGGTTTTTGCGTAGTGACGGAATAAAAAAGAAGAATTGTGTTCGTGAATGCTTAGTATTTCAACATTTCATCACTATTGTAGCTTAGTTTAGAAAGAAAGATAAAAATAACGCCATTTGTGAAATAAATAGTAAATCAAATTAGATTTACTTCCCCTCCCCAACAAATTCTGAAAAATCCTTAACTTTCCGCCAGACTTTTGTATTGCCCACAAAAATCCGAAAAAAAGAAGTCTATGTGATTTTTTAAAACTTTCAACTGAAAAAGGTCTCAAGCCTCGCACTTTTCCCAAGTATCCCCTTGGAGAGCGGAAATTCTATTTGGTTCGTACTTGCATTAAAAATTAAATCAACCCAAAAGGGTTTACTTCAACTTTTAAATACAATTCTGAAGAATCCTTAAGTAGTAATGGGTAGATGGGTACTGACTTTACACCTCAGGCTCTACTTGCATATACCCTAAACCTTATTTGTATATACCCTAAACCTCATTTGCATATCACAGACTGTACACCTCATTAGCATATTACAGACGGTACAGACTTTATATTCAGTAATTCCATGACAGTTCTATGAATAAATTTATATTCGGGTGAATGAAAGCGGTTTACTTTTTTATAAGTTTCTTACAGTAAGTGAATATAAAGCGGGATTTTAAAAGAATTTTATAATACGAACCAAATTTCAATATATAAACAAGCGACAAGTCTGTTACCCCTTTTTTCTTATTATACGTGCTTAGGCAAAGTAAGCTGGCGAGCTTTTGTGCCCAATTAATCAATTATTATGGCATTTTCCTAGAGGAAATTTATAGTCATCCGTGCCCCACCTCTAAAGCCTCCAATGCCCCTCCCCCAACTTTTTTGAGCGCCTTTTTTTTAACTTGGAACTTTTTTTGAAATCTAACATTTTTTAATTTTTTGAACTTAAAATTTGTTTCCACTTTTTTTTACATGTTTTAAAATTACACTAAATATACTTATAACAAAAGAAGTTTACTTGCTAAACTTTCGAAATACGAAATGAAGATGATATACATATTTTAGTCGATATATTTCCTATTAATAAAATAATGATTGTATTGACTTTTTTCTTTTTTTTAACTTAGAATATTTTCAACTTTTTTGTGGGGACTTGAAAAAATTTTTCAACAATTTCAATAAGCCCCAAAATGGAATACGTGCCATGTCAAGAGAAAAATAATCGAAGTATTTTATGGAATTGATTCAAAACATTCATTTTTATTTTTTATGATTATATTCTACATGTCATTGTTTCAATAAAAACATTCTATCCATTACTTTGTTTTGCTTCAATTATTTTAGGGTACGCTAGCAAGTAGAACGTTTAGAATGTTTATTGAAAAGTCGGAGATGTAAGAAAAGGAATTTTCAGAGACATAAGTATTACTAGCGAGCACAAAGAGGGTACATTAGAATCTGAGACAGGTTAACAGGGACTTTTACCAAAATCTGAGAGAGATGAGCTGGATTTTTTCCCAAATCCACACAAGCAGGCAAACAGACAGCCATAATAACAGGTACCTAAAGGGAAACACACACACACACCAAGACAGGCACAGAGACAAACAAAAACCCGCACAAACACACAGGCGAAGAGAGAGAGAGAGATACATACAAGCAAACAACCGCTCAGATACACAGGCACAGAGAGAGAGAGAAAAAAGAAAATAATACAAACATACAAAGTCAGACAAGCAAATACACAAAGACAGACACAGAGACAAGCAAACACCCGCTCAGACACACAGGCACAGAGAGAGAGAGAGAGAGAGAGAGAGAGAGAGAGAGAGAGAGAGAGAGAGAGAGAGAGAGAGAGAGAGAGAGAGAGAGAGAGAGAGAGAGAGAGAGAGAGAGAGAGAGAGAGAGAGAGAGGCAAACAACCGCTCTTTTGACTATAATAAACTCAGGTGCTTTGTAAATCCCGAGTCTTTTAATTGGTAACTGATTATCAAAAAATTAATAAGAAGCACTTTTGCATGCAACAAACTCAGCTGGTAGGTAAATTTTGGCTGTCTTAGTTGCTGACTGAGTATCAAAATTTTAGTAAAAGCACTTTTACTACGTTTACTACAGTAAACTTAGGTAATTGATCAATTCCGAGTGTTTTCTTTGCTGGCTGAGAACCAAAGAAATTAATAAAAGCACTTTTGACAACAAACTCAGCTACTGGGTAGATTTCAAGTCTTCTAATTGGTAGCTGATTATCCAAAAATCAATACAAAAGCACATTTGCATACAACAAACTCAGATAGTAGGCAAATTCCGAGTGTCTTAGTTGCTGACTGAGCATCAAAAGGTCAATAAAAGCATTTATGACTACAATCAACTTCGGTTGTTGATAAATTCTGAGTGTTCTATATACTGGATGAGCACTAAAAAATTAATAAAAGCGCTTTTGACTACAACAAACTCAGCTACTTGGTGAATTCCGAGTCCTTTAGTTGGTGACTGAGTATCAGACATGTAAAAAAATTAATCAAAGCACTTTTGACTACAATAAACTCAGGTAGTTGATAAATTCCGAGTGTTTAGTTGCTGACTGAGTACCAAAAATTAATGCAAGCACTTTTATTAAGTGTTTTTATTACGAGACAAAACACATGTTTTTGTCTCTCTCTGTGTCTGTGTGTCTGAGCTGGTATTTGCTTGTACCTGTATCTGTCTTTGTGTGTTGGTGTGTGTAACTGTATGTGCGTGTGTGTTTCTGTCTCTCTCTATGTTCCTGTGTGTATGACCGTCTATTTGTGTGGATTTTGGAAAAGAATCCTGCTCATATCTCTCAGACTTTGGCAAAAGTCCCTGTTAACCTATCTCAGATTCTAATATTCCCCCTATGTTCTCGCTAGTAACACATATGTCTCTAAAAATTCCTTTTCTTACATCTTTGACTTTTCAATAAGCATTCTAAACTTTCAACTTGCTTGCGTACCCTAAAATAATGGAAACATAACAAAGTAAAGCGTAGAACATTTTTATTGAATAATAACATGTACAATATCCTCGTAAAAAATGTGAAAGAATGTTTTGACCCCATTCCATAAAATACTTCATTGAATATAGCACTTATTCAATTTTGAGTCTTATATAAGTTGTTTAAAAACTTCCAAGTCCGCCAAAAAAAAGTTCAAAGAAAAGTAAAAAAGGAAAATATCACTACAAACATTATTTTTCTAATAGGAAAAATCATGACTAACTTATGTATATCATCTTCATTTCGTATTTTGAAAATATCAAAAGTGAATCTCTTTTGCTATAAGTATATTTAATGTCATTTCAAGACTTATAAAAAAAAGTCGAAGAAATCTTTGTGTAAAATAAATAAAAAAAAATTTCAAAGGTTAAGTTCCGAGAAAATTTTATCCTTCAAATCATGGGCCTACCCATGGGCACTTTTTTATCTCCTAAGTTAGGCAAATTTTTACATGAATTTCATATAGCAATCTGCTTTCAATAGTTTCCATTTAAAACACTCTCTGGTTTCGCTTCGTTGATGATATTCTTTTTGTTTGGGAACATAGTCTCTTTAGTAGTATCTATAATCTCTTTTGTCGACAGAGTTCTAAAAATCTCTTCAGGTAATCATGTAAATTCTGAATTAAATTATGTAAAAGATATTCTCTTCTGCAATGACTACTCAATTAACCAATTCCTTTGACTATTCAATTAATTTGAAAATATTATAGACGCTAAAAAAGATAAAACAGGAAAATAGAGACTCCGTCCCCCTTGGTTTAATTACTCCGGCAATTGAAAAGAAAACTTTCACCATTTTACCATGCATCTCGAAACTCAGTGACAAGCTTGGAAACATTTGAAAAAATATAATCCCTCTGTTTCTTTCAAAACTGAACAAAAAGTTGAACATTTTTTCCACTTGGGAAAGGATAAAGTTGACCCTATACTGGTTAATGGTGTTACATAGTGCCGTGTTCATGTGGGAAACTTTACATTGGTAGGAACCATCAACAACTGGGGGACGTTTGCATGAACGCAAAACTTCAATAAATAAGTCCCTGAAATTCGAAAATAAAAATGACAACTTTGATTCTGTTTTGGCCCTCCATATATTTGAAAATCCTGAACATTTGGTTCTTTTTTAGGAGGCAGCTTTTATAACTACTGTAAATGGTCAGCCGCAATCTTTTAAAGAGGAAAAAAATATTAAAAATTTTAATATTTTAAAATATTGAGATAAATTTTTTTATCTCAAAATATATTTTGAGATAAAAAAAAAGCATATAAACAGAAACTTGGCTATAAATAGAGACACAGTGGATATTTTCTTAAGCCAAATTTACAACAACTTAATTTCAAAAGACTAAATCAATATTTTCGCCCAGTCTAATTTAAGACAGCCAGCCCACATATCTAATGAAAATCGAAGTTGCAGAAAGGCAAAATCAATTGCGAGGCAAAGAATACTTGTTCAATCAAATTGGTGAATATTTTTCCATTTATTTCTCGCTGGCTTTTTTATTCAGTATCTACTGTGTTCTTGTTAAGTTCACTTGGAAAGGTTATATTTTGTTCGTTTGTTTTTTGTTGTTTTTTTTTTCTTACGAGCACTGAGGACGACTTGGCGGAGGTCTATTTCGAAATATTTGCTTGTTCTTCGTCTTCATATTTTGCCATGAGGAAAAAATCCTCGTTTTCTCACCTATTTGATGAACTCAGCTAAACTCTGACGAAAATTTGATATTTAGTCTCTCTTTCTTATTTCTCTATACTACTATACATATTACAGATTCAACTCCATAACCCCAAAAATGTCACAGCCAATGCCATCGAGTTGCGAAGACCCAACTTTCAAGTTTCAGTTTTGTAAATTAATCGAACCAAATTAAGGATAACAGGAATTGAAACGGTCCAGGTTTTAGACGATATCGTGATTTTCTTCTAAAACCTGAATTCTACCAAGACATAGAAAAAACATATTTATTTATAATCAAATAGAATTGACCAAGCATCTACGAATCAGCAAAGCTGTCTTAGCCTATTCGTTTTTTACTTGACTTCCAACAGGGTTGCCACTCACAACAGAAATCAAAACAATTTGTTCTCCACGGAGTAACACCTGACTTAGATGTCTTTCGCAAATTTCTGATCCCTTTGTCTGGTCAACCACTCGGACTTTTGTAAACAAACGACTTGAGTCCAAGTTCGATCGTTCCGATGACGTAGCTCCTGGAACAATGCGAGTATTTTCTGAGTGGCGCGAGGTTAAAGCGGATTCTTCAAGCGACAGGCTCTCTAGTTCACCTGAAAAAGCAGCCAATGAGTTTAATTCATTAAAACATTTATTTTATTGATAAATTCCAACAGCCAGTAGTACGAAAAAAAAACTGCCGCAACAATAAGTTGAAATCAGTACGTCATACATAAAGACATCTTAAAAGTAAAACTTTTAAGTCAAAGTCACTACGCCATCCAAGAAGGAGAAAAAATGCATTGGCTTAAGCTTTGCATAAACAGGAATTTTCCCAAGAATCCGGACTGGGAAGGGACTAAGACAAAATTATTCGCTCTAGGAAGGAGGGTACAGACTTTTTTCTAATTTTATTATGGAGCAAAACTACTGGTTTCATAGATTTCTTCTTTTTTATATACAACAGCCATGTGTAGCTCGGTAACAGCGGGTAAAATTCTTCTAAAATATTCAAGATTTCCTGAAACATACAAGATTTTTCAGAAAAAATCTAGATTATTTTTTCAAAACAACTAAATAACAAAGAAGCAAAGGAGAGAGACTATAACTGCATGGCTCGGAGGTCCAAAATTACTGAAGGAGGCGATAATAGACTGATCAAGCTTATTACTAGAAAATTGCTGAAAGTTATTCTTTTTGCTAGTCAAACCGTTCGTGGTCACTACAAGTAAGGAGCGATTCAGCTCGATAGTAACCGAAACTCTGGAAAAACAATTAATACATCAAAATAATTGGCGTTTTATGCTGATTTCAATTCATTAAGAATAATATTACCCATCAAAAGCTACGATCCTGGGAAAATTTACCAGATTTTCAAAGAGGACCCTACTGTAAAGGTTTCAAGTATCTGTCTACAAAAATGTAGAATTTTCTGCTTTTTTTGCCAAAAAAAAAAGGCTCTCTTTTTTTGGACCACCCTCCCACCTAAACATTTGTCCGGCTCGTAAAAAACGTAAACCAAATAAATTAAAACAAATTTTTAATGTGTTTTTTGGTAACACCCAGAAAAACTTTTATAATCCTCCCCCCCCCCGAAAAGAATGCTTGATAAAGCCCTGGATCATATTAAACCAATAGTCCTAGGATATCGGGAGACGACTCGTTCGAAATAAAATCAAAAGTTCTAATGCCTTTTTCAATTGACCAAAAATTGAGAGGGTAACTATCCCCCCTCTCGCACTCCTTTTTTCCCCAAAGACATCTGATCAAAATTCTGAGATAGGCATTTGGCTCAGCGTACTTCAGAATTGATGATGACATCGATTATATCATGGATGACATAACTCCCACAGCCTTTGGGGAAAGGGATGTAATATAGACAATATGACCATTTTTTATATGTAGTATTTTTTATTTGGAAATATACGAAATTTTTTTTTGGGGGGGGGATTTCTCATAATAAGAATTTTCAAGGTAAAATTTTACACGAAAGGAGGAAGAATTTCTTGGCATCAAGGCCGTATCCAGGGGGTTAGGGAGTTTGACCCTCCCCCCTAAAATGTTTGTCCGACTCGTAAAAACGTAACAAAATGAATATAAACAAATTTTTGATGTGTTCCTTACCCTCCCCCCTAAAATGTTTGTCCGACTCGTAAAAACGTAACAAAATGTATATAAACAAATTTTTGATGTGTTCCTTACCCCCTCCCGGGAAAAATCATGGATACGGCCTTGCGTGACATTATTCGGAAAAGGGTCAGTTAACTTTTAAAAAAATACGTTTGTTTTAAACTCCGAGTAGGGAGCAACCTTAAAACTTAACGGGAGAATGACAGAAATTATTCCGTATTTGAGGTGGGCTTCCCCTTCCTCACGCCTTGCTCTTTACACTAAAGTTTGATTTTTTGCCCGATTTGTCCCATTTCTTTAAGAACGACTACTGAAACACAAGAGCCACTGAATTTGAATCAGAAGTGTTTTTTAACTTTCAAATTTTAGCGTAAAGAGCAAGGGACAAGGACGGGCACCCCCTCCCTCCACATACTGAATAGTCTTTGTTCGTTTTAAGTTTTAATGTTGCTCCTCATTTTTGAAAACAGTTGAAAAAAATGTGTTTTTTTTATATCTCTGTATATAAAATCAAGTGATGTGTGCGTTTCCATTAATTCCTTTGCACCTAATTGGTAAATCACCGTTCTGTTTGAACTATCCAACTGGTTTAGATCTCTTTCATTCACCAGTCATTTTTCGGCTTCCATGAGAGTTAGATGGCTCATAAGTGTGTACATATGTCTCAAGTTAGTTTTTTTCTTCTTCTTTTTCTTTTTTACCCGTGTCTTGTTTTAAGTACATGACAAACGCTGGCTATGCCCTTGAACTATCAAACAGTTCGTGGTAACGAACTGTAGTAAGGAGCGACCCGTCTCAATACTAACCGAAACTCTAAAAAACGGAATTTTTATAACAATAGTTATATCAAAAGAATTGTATTTTAATGCTGATTTTAAATATATAAGTTTCATTAAGTTTAGACTTACCTATCGAAAGTTACAAGCGTAGTTTTGCAAGAGAGAAAAGATTTTCAAATAGTATAATAGTCAAAATGCATCTATTAACAATAGTTTCATGACCCAAAAAAATTGTTCCGGTAATACCAACATTGACCTTTTAAGTGACCGAAAACCCTAGGCCCCCTCCCACGCTCAATTTTTTCCCAAAGTCACCGGATCGAAATTCTGAGATAGCCATTTTATTCAGCATAGTGAAAAAATCTAATAACTGTGTCTTTGGGAACGATTTACTCCCCCCCCCCACATTCCCCGTGGGTGGGGCCGTAAGTTACAAACTTTGACCAGTGTTTACACATAGTAATGGTTATTGGGAAGTGTACAGACGCTTTCAGGGGGAATTTTTGGTTGGGAGGAGGGACTGACGGGAGGGGGTTATGCGGGGAAAACTTTCCGTGGAGGAATTTGTCGTGGGGGAAGAAAATTTCCATGAAGGGGGTGGAGGACTTTTTAGCATTTTTTAAAGAACAATGCAAATATAAGTATGAAAATTTTTTTCAACTGAAAGTAAGGAGCAGCATTAAAACTTAAAACGAGCAGAACTTATTACGCATATGAGTGGTTCACCTTCTCTTAATACCTCGCTCTTTACGCTAGAATAATTTTATTCATTTCAACTATTTATTCTACGGCCTTTGTGATTCAGGGGTCATTCTTAAGGAATTGGGACAAAATTTAATCTTTAGTGCAAAGAGCGAGGTATTGACGAGGGGGTGAACCCCCTCATATATGTAATAAAAACATACGAATATAGAAGTTCGTTACGTAAGTTAATTCGTAAGTTACGTATATTTTTACTATTAAAAACGTTCGTAAAAAATTAAAAGTTCTAGTTGCCTTTTTAAATAACCAAAAAATTGGAGGATGACTAGGCCTACTCCCCCGCTCCTTTTTTCTCAAAATCGTCCAATCAAAACTATGAAAAAGCCATTAAGCCATAAAAATAAATTAATATGCAAATTCCGTTTTAATTATTCATGTGCAGAGAGCTAAAATCAAAACATCATTAATTCAAAAACGTTCAGGAATTAAATTTAAAAAAAGTTTTTTTAAACTGAAAGTAAGGAGCAATATTAAAACTTAAAACGAACAGAAATTACTCTGTATATGAAAGAGGCTGATCCCTCCTCAACGCCCCACACTTTACGCTGAAGTTTATTACTGTTTTAAAAAGTAGAGTTGAGAAAAAGAGTCAAACTTTAGCGTAAAGAGCGGGGCGTTGAGGAGAGAACAGCCTCTTTCATATACGGAGTAATTTCCATTCGTTTTAAGTTTTAATATCGCTCCTTACTTTTAATTAAAAAACTTGTTTTTTTTTAAATTAATCCCTTTATAAATTCAACTGTATCGGCTTCCTCTTGATTCGTCCATCTCCCTGTTCCTTCTTTTTCGCCGTCCTTCTTTTATTCGTTAAGTGGCTTCTTCGGGAAAAAATGCATAAGCTAACTTCCCCAGGCAAAATTCAAGAGTTGGGTTATCCCGACCTCTGTACCTCCCTCCCTTATATCTTAGGAGATCTTTATTATTTTTTTATGGAACTTGTTATGTTTTTCATTGTAATTTACTAAAAACATTTTAATTATTACTCTCCAAAACATTGCGCCTATTAAAATATATTCTTTGGACCCACCTCCTCCTCCGTGAGTAAATGAAACTCCGTGAGTAATATATATATATATATATATATATAATGAGAAGAGAAATCACCAGTGCAACAGCACAAACGCATAGAAAAAAAAAAGACAGAAGGAGAAAACAAAGACTGTTTTCCTACATTAGTGATTAATATAGATCAGCACTTAAAGTTTCGACTTAATATCCTTAGCCCTCCCAAGATATAACAAATAACCCTTTTGAATACCTGGATGAACATAGAATCTTTTGATTTAGTTCATCATCCCCTTCAGCAGATGCCTTAAAGTTCAATTTAACACCCTTAGCTATTAGTAAGATGTTGTACATACTTAAAGGAGATTAAAACTTCAAAGGAGGGGGAAAAGAGTAAAGCAGACTAAACAGTATAATAAAAAAATTCTTACCTCATGTCATTCATAAAATTTTAGCTCCTTAGATTTTAAGAGATGCTTCAAGCTCAAATGCTTAACAGCCCCCCTCTCCCCCCTCAAAAAAAAAAAAAACTGGATATAGCCCTAGGATATATACAACTATTTGATGCTTTTGTTGTTGTGATTTATTAGTTGAGATTTCAAAATTTGAAATTTGACAAAAATTAACCGACAAAATCAGAACATTTTAGTGTATAGCTTAGGGCTGTAGTTAGGCAATGGGGGGGGGGGGGTGTGACTATTATACAGTTAAACTGGACGCAACTCTGAAAATCTAACAAATGGATATTATTTGAATGTAATAAAGGGCGGATCTTGTTATTATAGTGCTTATTTCAGAAGAGGGGATAATCCGAACTGTTGTCATAGGTAGTCTAGACAGGAAATCTTACACCAAGGTTACCATTTTTTAATTTACGCTTTCAGTTTAATTTCATCCCAGCCCCCCCTCCACCAGTTCTTGAATATAGTCCTATGCACAATACTTCAGGTTGCTGTTTTTGTTGTTTCCATTCCTTTTGTGTACTTATTTCAGCAACAGTGCATTTTGTCTCCTCTTCTGAACAAAACACTATAATAATAAAAAAAAAAATTCTTACTCAATCAAACACAAAAAGGTTCTATTTTTTGGTTTTGAAGAGCTTATTCAGGCTTGAATACACCTCCTTTCCCTCCCTAAGGTCTGGATATGATCCTAGGCTATATGCAAAATTTTTAGTGATTTTCTTAAGTTTGATGGACTTCGTCTTAAGGAGCACAGGAAAGGCAATTGGAGACCAAAGAGTCAAATGGGGAGGAAAAACGCTCCTGGACTTAGATTATGCTGATGATTTAAGCATATTAGATGGAAGTGTGAGCAAAATGAATGAAGTTTTAGAGGTTTTGCGAGTTCAGGGTGCTAAAATAGGCTTGAAAATTAATGTTAAGAAGACTAAGTCACTAAGGCTAGGAATAAGTGAAGATGAACAGGTGACATTAGGTAACGAAAAGATTGATCAGGTTGGGAGCTTCAGTTACCTTGGTAGTATTATTAGTAAAGATGGTGGGAGCAGTAAAGATGTTAAAAGTAGAATAGCTAAGGCTCAGGGTGTTTTTTCACAGTTAAAAAAAGTTTGGAAGAATAGAAAGATAAGTCTGAAAACCAAGATTAGAATATTGGAAGCTACAGTGATGACAGTGGTCAAATATGGTTCTGAAGCATGGGCGCTCCGAAAAGCAGATGAAAATTTACTAGATGTTTTCCAGAGAAATAGCCTACGGATTGTTCTGGGTACCCGGCTGACTGACCGTATTTAAAACAGTAGTCTGTACGAAAAATATGGTTCAATCCCGCTTTCTAGGGCTATAATGAAAGAAAGGTTGAGATGGCTAGGCCACGTTCTACGGATGAAGGATGACAGATTACCGAAGATTGTCCTTTTTGACCAACCGTCTGGGGCTACACGGAAAGCAGGTCGTCCTTGTCTGGGTTGGGAGGATGTCATAAATAAAGATTTAAAGGAAATGGGAACTTCCTGGGAGGGTGTAAAGAGGGAGGCTTCAAATAGATTAGGTTGGAGGAGGAGCGTGCGTAGCTGTGTCGGCCTCAGGCGGCTTGGTGCTGCAGTGAGTTATTATTATTAGTAGTAGTAGTAGTAACATACCTACTCCTGCCATAAATACTGATACATGGTTTTTAACTAAAAAGAATAAACACCTTGTTTGATTTGAAAATTTGTTGCAGATTTTATTACTGATATAATGAACTACAAACTACAAAAGCATTATTCAAAATGGCTATCATCTGCCTGATCACACCGACGAAAGTCTGTTAGGCCATTCATCGATCGCTGTACGGGTGACATCTTCAGAAAAATTGTCGACAGTTTTTACCATAATCCACAGTTTCTACAAAAGAATAATTCAAAATGGCCGCCATTTGCCTGATTTCAGCGACGAAGTCAGTTAGGCCAGTCATCGATCGCTGTACGGGCGACATCTTCAGAAAAATTGTCGACAGTTTTTACCATAATCCACAGTTTCTACAAAAGAATCATTCAAAATGGCCGCCATTTGCCTGATTTCAGCGACGAAGTCAGTTAGGGCAGTCATCGATCGCTGTACGGGTGACATCTTCAGAAAAATTGCCGACAGTTTTTACCATAATCCACAGTTTCTACAAAAGAATCATTCAAAATGGCCGCCATTTGCCTGATTTCAGCGACGAAGTCAGTTAGGCCAGTCATCGATCGCTGTGCGGACGACATCTTCAGAAAAACTGTCCACAGTTTCTACCAGTGCCTTCCTCAGTGAATCCAGATTATAGTGACGTCTTGTACAGACCATGCCCTCTAAAACTGACAACAATTTGTAGTCAAGTGGATTTAGGTCTGGGCTAGCTGACGGCCAAAGGTCGCTACAGATAAATTTGGGTACATAATTCTTAAGCCACTATTGAGTAGTTCCTTATGCGCAGGTTCAGAGTCCTGTTGGATTATCCATGGTCTATTTTGAAACATGCCTTGGTTTAGGGGGCTCAACTACATATGTTAAAATGTCCTGCTGATAATTTCTCACCACCGTTTTAACACCCTTTTCAAAGAAATGTTAAGAAGCGACGCCGTCATATGACATTCCCCATTTATTAGCGACAATTGACCGTTAGCCAGCCCAGACCTCAATCCACTTGACTACAGTGGAGTTTGTGTGTAGGGCTATATCCAGGCAGTGGGAGGGGATTATGGAATGCAGTTAAACTGGAATGTAATCAAGTAATAATTTTAATATTGAAATGTCTAGTTCAGAAGAAAAGATAAGCTGCTTTGTTTTTCAAAAATAAAAATAATGAACATCATCAGGCACGTACACAGGAACGTTTTTCGAGGGACCGATAATAATTCTTATTTCTTGGTAGGGAGGGGGGGGAAGAGTCCTACATTAAAAACATCTTAATTTATAATTTGAATAAGAGATGCCTGTAAATTCAACAAAAAATTACTTTTTTGGGGGGGTATCGTTCAGGCCTACGGTCCTCAGATTATATATATATATATATATATATATATATATATATATATATATATATATATATATATGTATATATATATATATATATATATATATATATATATATATACTAGCTGTTGGGGTGGCGCTTCGCGCCACCCCAACACCTAGTTGGTGGGGGCGCTTCGCGCCCCCCCCCAAGCCCCCCCGCGCGCGTAAGTCGTTACGCGCCATAATAGTTACGCGCCATTGTAGTTGTGTCCCTATGTCCCACCTGTGAATATAGATAGATATATATATATATGGTTTTAACTACGTAAAACTTGCGAATATACAACATTCTTTGCTGTCCCATTGTCTTTGCATATAAATAGATTGTCAGGTTTACCGACTCTTGAACATGCAACATATAATGGTCCATGGGAAAACAATCTGTATTCAGATCTATACCTCATGATTCTAATGATTGCCCTTGAGCTTTGTTGATGGTGATTGCTAATCGACCATTCCCTGTCCCGGTGTCCCGGTCGTCATTTACATCCCCCTGTTTCCTCCGGTGTCCCCGTTGTAGTTGTGTCCCTGTGTCCCGGTCGTCATTTATATTCCCTGTGTCCCGGTCGTCATTTGTATCCCGGTGTCCCGGTCTGTATATACATTCGTTTTTTAGTTTTGTTTTTCTCCTTTATTTTTTTCCTTTTTTTTCTTTTTTAGCTTATTTAGATTTTTAGATTTTTTAGTTTTTTTATTAGTTTTTAGTTTTTTTTTTCTTTTTAGTTTTTTTGTCCCGGTCGTCATTTATATCCCCCTGTTTCCCCCGGTGTCCCCGTTGTAGTTGTGTTCCTGTGTCCCGGTCGTCATTTATATTCCCTGTGTCCCGGTCGTCATTTGTATCCCGGTGTACCGGTCTGTATATACATTCGTTTTTTAGTTTTGTTTTTCTCCTTTATTTTTTTCCTTTTTTTTTCTTTTTTAGTTTATTTAGATTTTTAGATTTTTTAGTTTTTTTATTAGTTTTTAGTTTTTTTTTTCTTTTTAGTTTTTTTGTAGTTTTTACCTTCTTTTTAGTTTTGTTAATTTTTTTTTTACTTATGTCCTGGTCGTCATTTATACTCCCTATGTCCCGGTGCTTTGTTGATTGCTAATCGAACATTCCTTTTGTCCTGGTCGCTTTCTCTTTGAGTGTCGTCATTTATTTTTTTTCTTTTTTAGTTCTTTTAGTTTTTACCTTTTTTAGTTTTTTTTAGTTTTTTAGATGAAAATTTTTTTTAGTTTTTTCCTTTTTTTCTTTTTAGTTTTTATTGGTTTTTACCTTTATGTTAGCTTATTTTTCAGTTTTTTCCTTTTTTTTAGTTTTTTTTTATTTTTTATTTTTTTTAGTTTTTTACCTTTTTTTAGTTTTTTTAGTTTTTTTAGTTTTTTTAGTTTTTTAGCTTTTTTACTTTTTTTATTAGTTTTTAGTTTTTTTGTAGTTTTTGCCTTTTTTTAGTTTTTTCAGTTTTTTTTAGTTTTTTATTGGTTTTTACCTTTATTTTAGCTTATTTTTCAGTTTTTTCCTTTTTTTTAGTTTTTTTTAGTTTTTAGTTTTTTTAGTTTTTTACCTTTTTTTAGTTTTTTTAGTTTTTTTAGTTTTTTAGCTTTTTTATTTTTTTTATTAGTTTTTAGTTTTTTTTGTAGTTTTTGCCTTTTTTTTAGTTTTTTTAGTTTTTTAGCTTTTTTATTAGTTTTTAGTTTTTTTTGTAGTTTTTGCCTTTTTTTAGTTTGACAACTTATTTTTATATATATAGATAGTTTTTTTTTTTTACTTATGTCCTGGTCGTCATTTATACTCCCTGTGTCCCGGTGCTTTGTTGATTGCTAATCGAACATTCCTTTTGTCCTGGTCGCTTTCTCTTTGAGTGTCGTCATTTATTAGTTTTTTCCTTTTTTTCTTTTTAGTTTTTTATTGGTTTTTACCTTTATTTTAGCTTATTTTTCAGTTTTTTCCTTTTTTTTAGTTTTTTTTTATTTTTTATTTTTTTTAGTTTTTTACCTTTTTTTAGTTTTTTTAGTTTTTTTAGTTTTTTAGCTTTTTTACTTTTTTTATTAGTTTTTAGTTTTTTTTTGTAGTTTTTGCCTTTTTTTAGTTTTTTCAGTTTTTTTTTTAGTTTTTTATTGGTTTTTACCTTTATAGTTTTTTTAGTTTTTTAGCTTTTTTATTTTTTTTATTAGTTTTTAGTTTTTTTTGTAGTTTTTGCCTTTTTTTAGTTTTTTCAGTTTTGACGTCACCTGATCCAGTTTTTTCAGGTGACGTCACCTGACCCATCCACACATCCACAGACAGACAACTTATTTTTATATATATAGATAGATAGATATATATATATATATATATATATATATTTATATATATATATATATATATATATATATATATATGTATATATATATATATATCTATATATATAAAAATAAGTTGTCTGTGGATGGATGTGTGGATGGATGTGTGGATGGATGTGTCAGGTGACGTCACCTGAAAAAACTGGATTAGGTGACGTCAAAACTGAAAAAACTAAAAAAAGGCAAAAACTACAAAAAAAACTAAAAACTAATAAAAAAAATAAAAAAGCTAAAAAACTAAAAAAACTATAAAGATAAAAACCAATAAAAAACTAAAAAAAAAACTGAAAAAACTAAAAAAAGGCAAAAACTACAAAAAAAAACTAAAAACTAATAAAAAAAGTAAAAAAGCTAAAAAACTAAAAAAACTAAAAAAACTAAAAAAAGGTAAAAAACTAAAAAAAATAAAAAATAAAAAAAACTAAAAAAAAGGAAAAAACTGAAAAATAAGCTAAAATAAAGGTAAAAACCAATAAAAAACTAAAAAAAAAAAGGAAAAAACTAATAAATGACGACACTCAAAGAGAAAGCGACCAGGACAAAAAACTAAAAAAAAAGGCAAAAACTACAAAAAAACTAAAAACTAATAAAAAAAATAAAAAAGCTAAAAAACTAAAAAAACTAAAAAAAGGTAAAAAACTAAAAAAACTAAAAACTAAAAAAAAACTAAAAAAGGTAAAAACTAAAAGAACTAAAAAAGAAAAAAATAAATGACGACACTCAAAGAGAAAGCGACCAGGACAAAAGGAATGTTCGATTAGCAATCAACAAAGCACCGGGACACAGGGAGTATAAATGACGACCAGGACACAAGTAAAAAAAAAAATTAACAAAACTAAAAAGAAGGTAAAAACTACAAAAAAACTAAAAAGAAAAAAAAACTAAAAACTAATAAAAAAACTAAAAAATCTAAAAATCTAAATAAACTAAAAAAGAAAAAAAAAGGAAAAAAATAAAGGAGAAAAACAAAACTAAAAAACGAATGTATATACAGACCGGTACACCGGGATACAAATGACGACCGGGACACAGGGAATATAAATAACGACCGGGACACAGGGACACAACTACAACGGGGACACCGGGGGAAACAGGGGGATATAAATGACGACCGGGACAAAAAAACTAAAAAGAAATAAAAACTAAAAACTAATAAAAAAAACTAAAAAATCTAAAAATCTAAATAAGCTAAAAAAGAAAAAAAAAGGAAAAAAATAAAGGAGAAAAACAAAACTAAAAAACGAATGTATATACAGACCGGGACACCGGGATACAAATGATGACCGGGACCCGGGACACAGGGAATATAAATGACGACCGGGACACAGGGACACAACTACAACGGGGACACCGGGGGAAACAGGGGGATAACCTGACAATCTATTTATATGCAAAGACAATGGGACAGCAAAGAATGTTGTATATTCGCAAGTTTTACGTAGTTAAAACCATATATATATATATATATCTATATTCACAGGTGGGACATAGGGACACAACTACAATGGCGCGTAACTATTATGGCGCGTAACGACTTACGCGCGCGGGGGGGCTTGGGGGGGGCGCGAAGCGCCCCCACCAACTAGGTGTTGGGGTGGCGCGAAGCGCCACCCCAACAGCTAGTATATATATATATATATATATATATATATATATATATGTATGCATGTATATACGTATATCTGTATATTCCTGTCTTGAGTGATTTGTGGTCCCTTTCGTACAACACAGAGGATAATCAATCTATCATGGCCATTATAGGAACCGATTCTTTAGACAGTCTTATGCTAATTATTTGGCATGGAAATGAATTCACAAAATACCGGCAAGGCAAATGAGACTTTCAGCTATGAACCGTAATGACCTGAAAATAAAGGACTTCTTTTTCCTAGGTCACATTTTTAAAACCGTCATCATTAGTTTCGAACTGTGAGGATGACAGACTTTAATTAAGGACTTTTTAGCTTGACTGCGACCTGGAAACACTTAATGCCTTCTAACCGAGAAGTCCTCACTTTTTATATGACTTGTAATTTTTTTAGGGACAAAGATTTGAAAAAAAAACCTTTTTGCCAGAAATTGTCATATTTTCCTGAACATCTGTAACCCAACCCGTGGAAAACACCATTATGATGAAAATTTCAAATTATTACAGCATGTAAAGCCTATTTATTTTAGAAAGAAAAAGCCAGATTAAACAACTGTCGTAAATTTACAACATACCGTGTAGTAAATTACGAAAATTTATTTAAAAAACTTAGAGAAATCTAAGTTCAGGAGTTGCCTCTCTTAATGTTGGTGCCAAATTAAATTGGAATAGTGCAAATTAAGCGTTTTCATCCAAATGTTAAAGCTATTGTTCTAATGAACCAAATTACAAGATTGCACGAGAGAATCAGCTCTTTACTCAAAAGTAAAAAAGAGAAACCTCCGCAACTCCAAATCTGTGTGCTACGGAGGCGCTCGAATTGTGATCACATTTTCGCAGAACCTGTGTTTCCGAGAGTTCTTAGAGGAAACGAGAATACCACATGTATATAATGCAATTTCTATGACAACAAGCAGAAATAAGGACAATACAATTTTTTTTTCGTAACCACTTTACCACTCTATTCTGTACAAGAACAAACAATTTATTCTCCCTAATATGTTAAATGCACGATAAGTTGCCTTCTTCAAAAGCAGCTGCGCTTCTTATCACAGACAAAAAACTGCTGATTTAATCAGCGCAAAATACTATCATGACAGATTATGTTCCAAAAATTATTTGAAGAATTCTTGGGAAATTAATTATTCCGAGAAATTGTATAGTAGATTCAATATAGGGCATCTGAAAAACAGCCACATTGATTGTAATCAAACAGTTCGTGGTAACGAACTGTAGTAAGGAGTGACCCGGCTCAATAGTAACCAAAACTCTAAAAAATTGAACTTTGATATCAATAGCTACATCAAAAGAATCGCATTTTAATGCTGATTTTAAATATATAAGTTTCATCAAGTTTAGTCTTACCCATCAAAAGTTACGAGCCTGAGAAAATTTGCCTTATTTAGGAAAATAGGGGGAAACACCCCCTAAAAGTAGTAGGATCTTAACGAAAATGACACCATCAGATTCAGCGTATCAGAGAACCCTATTGTAGAAGTTTCAAGCTCCTATCTACAAAAATGTGGAATTTTGTATTTTTTGCCAGAAGACAAATCACGGGTGCGTGTTTATTTGTTTGTTTGTTTTTTGTTTTGTTTTTTTTCCCAGGGGTCATCGTATCGACCAAGTGGTCCTAGAATGTCACAAGAGGGCTCATTCTAACGGAAATGAAAAGTTCTAGTGCCCTTTGTAAGTGACCAAAAAAATTTGAGGGCATCTAGGCCCCCTCCCACAAATTTTGAGATAGCCATTTTGTTCAGCATAGTCGAAAACCATAATAACTATGTCTTTGGGGATGACTTACTCCCCCACAATCCCTGGGGAAGGGTCTGCAAGTTATAAACTTTGACCAGTGTTTACATATAGTAATGGTTATTGGGAAAGTGTACAGACGTTTTCAGGGGGATTTTATTTTGTTTGGGGGCGGGGCTGAGGGGGGGGGGCTATGTTGTAGGATCTTTCCTTGGAGGAATCTGTCATGGGGGAAGAAAAATTCAATGACAAGGGCGCAGGATTCTCTAGCATTACTATAAGAAAACAATGAAAAATAAACATGAAAACGTTTTTTCAAATGAAAGGAAGAAGTAGCATTGAAACTTAAAACGAACAGAGATTATTACGCATATGAGGGGTTCTAAAAATACTTTAGCATAAAGAGCGAGGTGTTTAGGAGGAGATAAATACCTTGCTCTTTATGCTAAAGTATTGTTAGTAATTTCAACTATTTATTCTACGGCCTTTCTGATTCAGGGGTCATTCTTAAAGAATTGGGACAAAACTTACGATTTAGTGTAAAGAGCGAGGTATTAACGAGGGTACAAACCCCCTCGTATACATAATAAAAATATAAGGTTATGAAAGTTTGTTACGTAAGTTAATTCTTAAGTTACGTATATTTTTTACTAATAAAAACGTTCATTAAAAATTAAAAATTCTAGTTGCCTTTTTAAGTAACCGAAAAATTGGAGGGCAATTAAGCCTCCTTCTCCACCCCTTATTTCTGAAAATCGTCTGATCAAAACTAAGAGAAAGCCCTTTAGCCAAAAAAAGAATTAATATACAAATTTCATTTTAATAATTTATGTGCGGAGAGCCAAAACCAAACATGCATTAATTCAAAAATGTTCAGAAATTAAAAAAAAAACTAATTTTTTAGCTGAAAGTAAGGAGCGACATTAAAACTTAAAACGAACAGAAATTACTCCGTATATGAAATGAGTTGTCCCCTCCACAATCCCTCGCTTTTTACGCTAAAGTTTGACTCTTTGCCACAATTCTACTTTTTAAAACAATTAAAAGCTTTAGCGTAAAGAGCGAGGGATTGTGGAGGGGACACCTCATTTCATATACGGAGTAATTTCTGTTCGTTTTAAGTTTTAATTTCGCTCCTTACTTTCAGCTAAAAAAAATAGTTTTTTTTATTTAATATCGGACAGTAGTTAAATAATACTGCGCTTTTTAGTTCTTCATTATTTTTAATGTTTTAAGGCATTTTAATTTTTAAAAGAAGTCTCGAAATAGAAGTTTTCAAAGAAAAATAAAGAGCTACAATATAACCTAAAATGAGCAGAATTAAGACACATAATAACTGAAACTTGAAACGAACAGAAATTATTATCAATGAATAAATGAAGTATAAAAGGAACAGAAAAAATCACATAAAACGTAAACATCAATTGCTGTTGATGACCAAGTGAATGCTGAAACAAACAGAAAGTAGAATGAATAATCATCTCAAGCTTAAAACAAACATAAATTCCCAGAAACAGGAATAGAGTTACTATCACCTAAACCCTTTAAAAAAAAAGAATATCCCATTTCTGCTTTAATAAAAACGACTTATATTTCAGGCAGTGGATTTTTTATTTGTCGTAACATCAACAATAACACAACAACAAAAATAATACCACAAGGCTAATTAAGGTCTACAAATAAAAGTGGAACTACCCTCTGCCCTACCCTCCTTGACAAACCTTCTAAATGGCTCGAGTATCAGTTGCGTTTTGATGAAAACGATAAACATTTTTCAAAGAGGGGTTTTCATTTCTCAAGAAATCGAAAAAGAAAGATCACCATTATAATCAGGGTAACTGGAAAAAACTAATGAAAGCAGACTGATCGTTAAATATATAGTAATATTAATGCCTGGAAGCATCAACGTTTTTTTTTCGGTGTTATGATGATGAAACAGAAAACCAATAGAATATGTTTTATTTTCTGTAAAACACAAATGAAGTTCTTGTCTTAGGGGGTAGTAGATCTACTCTTGTTTGTGGCAATTTCTATTCGATCTACGACCGACTTTATTCTTCATTTTAACTTACGTATATTTCGGGGATTCAATTATTCACCTATAGCAGTACCTGACATCTTTCTATTTTTTTCATAATTTTTCATTTTAATTTCTGTTCGTTTTGAGTACCATTTACGCATCGATATTGATTTTTGTTCGTTTTATGTCCCCAGATACTGCATATAAACCATTTTGATAATCTGACAACACACAGTGGCCTTTGATCTACCGCGCTTGAGGGGTCACCGGCTTTCACAAACTACATACACCAGGTGGCACGTGTCAAGCCTGGCAGGACTCTGCCAAGCGTCTTGGGGCTGTGCAAAGGGTAAGAGTTAAGACATTTCTTTTAAAGAAAATCTATCACAAAACCACAAAGGGCCGAATTCGAACTTCGGAGTCGACAAATCATATGGATGCACTAAAACTGGCGAAAATACAAAAAAAAAAACGAAAAAGAAAAATCACATTGAATAATCATTTATGAGTCAATAATTAAACTATAATAAGTCAATTTAAAATTCAAAAAGATAAAAACTGGTCATACTAAACTGGTCAAAGCATGGCAAAACTGTGCGGTGTAGGGACATCCCGAGATATACAGCAATTGGCATAATGTAGTCAACCCCTCACCACAATAATTAACCATGCATAGATTATAAGTTCTATAGTAGTATATATTGCAAAAAGGTTTTGGTAGATCACAAACAAAGATTATTTACCTTCTCTCCCAAAATAAAATCTGTTTTCTCTCCCCTTCCTTTCCCCAAGAGTGCCTTAAAGTTTCAACGTAGCAAACTCCCCCCCCCAAGGTGTTCCTAACACATTGCCAATATCCTATTTCAACGACATGGAAACATGCAGTGTTTTTCGGTCTACCCCTTCCTCCCTCCAAGCTGAAATGTAAGATATACTTGATAGCCTTCCCAAACACTCCCTGAAATTTTCAACTCGATCATCCATGCTATTCTGAGATGTTGTACATAATTTGAAAATGCAGGTACACATAGCGTCTTTTAAATTACTCAGGTTCACGAGTCGTTTCCAGAGTGTACCGCTAGGAAACTCTGGGTATCCCCTAGAGAACGATTCTTAAGAGCTCCTAGCTAATCGGACAGCCAAGAACAAACCTGACCGGCCTTTCTACTATAACCTATCTGAGAACCGAGGGAAATTTACAACCAAATGTTTGATCGTTTTGATTAAGAGAACGATCCCTGAACGTTTCAAACCAATACATACACAACACAAAGCAACGCCTCTTTCTTCCCTTATAAGAAGTATGAGTAAACAATATGTATTTTGCATTATTTACAACCCTTGTTCCTGGGCCTTGTCCCGGGTGCATAATGATTAGACCTTTTGACTGTTACGAGCAAAATGGCTATCTAAAAATTTTGGTCAGTTGTCTTGGGGGAATGGTTTACAAGTAGGATGGGTAGCAAAAAAGGTGAGGAGGAAGCTGTTTATTTCTGATCATTTTCGATTTTAAAGAAATGACACTTTAGCTTTCAATCTCGATTAGAATAAGCCCTTTTCGAAGTTAAAAAAAATTAATATAATACACTGAAGGTGTATGGCTCTTTACTTAGGCGGCAACAAAGCACTGCCTCTGTTTGTATGGGGAATAATCTTTTTAATAGTATCCTGCCAAATACATAAACAAGTTTGTTTTTAACACATTTAACGCATGCTTCAGATGATTGGACTTTTTTTGGCCCAAGACACTCAAAAAAGTAAATGATTTACCAATCGAGATTCAAAAGTATTTTTACCTGACCACAACTTCAAATGCTTGCTAAGCATCATTTTTATTTTATCGAAGAAACAAATGTTCTTACAAAAATCAAAGACGAATTTAAGAGAAATACTATAGCGTCTGTTTACATTCTCTTTATTTTGTCTTTTAGTTTCTTTAGTAGGTCTGCACACCACAAAATTAATAGGTGAAATTTTAAACATAGTTACAGCATTTACAAAATTATTCTTAAACAATTCCTCTGAGAAACGTCTAGCATGTTATCCTTAACATTTCGGAGAGCCCTTGTTTCAGAGACACGCTTGATTATTGTCATTATTGTAGCTTCCAACATTCTAGTCTCATTGCAAAGACTTATCTTCCTATGTTTTCAAACTTTTTCAACAGCGAAAACAAACTGCGCCCTATCTATTCTGCTGTTTACATCTGGAGATATAACATCCCTCACTATTAAGAAGAATTTATATTTCTTAAATAAAATACTCACAACCCCCCCCCCCGGAAAAAAGAATGAATTTCAGGGAATTTATTTTCCGTATACTTCAGTAAAATAAAATTGTGGAGCTCCCGCGTCGCGTTGAAGCGCAACATTTGACGTTCAGAACAAATTACCGAGCATTGGTCAATGAAGTTCTTTCCTAGACAAGGTATAGAACAATTGAAGTAAATTTCCACTACATTTTAGAAATGATTGTTTTGATTATTCTTCCTTTCTGTAGAGCACAGACTAACCATACAACAAGACCTCGACCAATCAGAATTGTTTCGTTTTGACGGTCATTACGATGATTAAGCGCAAGAAGTTGCGAGCAGTAAAAGTTACTGAATGGTGCGTGTAAAGTCATATTAACAAGTGCATTATTTATAGGTGAAACACATAAACGGATTAATTGATCGATTATAATAACTACGGAAATAATAGACGAATGTATCATAGAACGTAAGTACCATTTTATTGATTTAAGTTTCTTCCTCATTTTTATTTGTGTTATTAGGACTGATCTACCAACGACTATTGTAAAGCTTGTTACGTGTATTTTTAACGCTACATTTGAATATGTTAGTTAAATTATTAAGCTGTTTTTTTTAGTTACTACTAAAATGTAGTAAAAACCAATAGAGGGGAAAGGGTAGTTGTAAAAGCAAGGATTTCGGGACCCTTATTTCCTTTAATCTTTACCAGATGAAGCCAAAGCATTCGGTAAGAAAGAGATATAGTATGAGCCTTTTCGTTATACACCTGACCTAGCATTGTACTAATAGCTCCACATCTAACAGCCCTAAGTAAAACTTTGGTAATTTCCTGGAAGAAACATTGTCGCAACTTACTATCCTGGAAGCATACCTAGGGTGACCAGAACGACTCTAGTGTTTTCCTAAGTGAGTTCAACATAGCATTAATTAGTGAGAAAAACTAAAGAATGGTGGAAATATTTTCTTTGTCTCGTTACGAGTTTCTTGGGGACCCTTGGGACTGAACTTAAAGGAGAAGTTTCCCCCACAAAACTTGTCCTTTTTCTGAGCATGAAGTTCATTAAAGGTCCTGAGATCTATGAGCTTTTATCTTGTGCACCTAGGTTTATGATATATTAGAATGGTATTAGAGATAGTATATAGGAGACAAGAGCGAGTATAAGCTGATCTGAGCTATTAAAGGTGTTCAGATGGTAGCTTTATAGCATCGATGGCTCAAAGTAATAAGCAAATAAATAGTTCATAAGCGGAAAGGTGCTAAGAAATACAAACACGTCAATTAAACCAGCTTCGGATTTTATATTTCTTAACACTACGTGATTGAGAAAAATTAGAAATTATCCTTGTGATATCAAAGAAGGACGTCAGTTAGACTTGGTAATCCTCCTTTTCCGAGGTTACAAATTCAAAGTAATATCAAAAGCTAGGCACGAAAGTAGTGGGGGGGAGTGCTTTTCGTCTTATGGCGCCTTCGAAGAAATCTCAATATTCGTGCTGTTCTTCCAATTATTTTTATGGTTTTCACGTGGCTCGCGTATTTTTGTTCTACCCCCTCGGAATAGATACCCACGTGCGTACTTACTGGCAGCATGGGCACCCACATAAATTTTTTCAACCGGGGTAAGCCTACACAATATCTTGTAGGGTTAGTGGTTAGATGTCTGAACATCTATTTCTGAACATTTTTTACATGTTACATTTTTGCTGAATGTTACTAAAACCTGCATCTGTTTGTCCATATCTCCCAGAGGGGGGATGTCTCAACATCTATTTCTGAACATTTTTTAATGTTACATTTTTGCTGAATGTTACACAAATCTTCATCTGTTTGTCCATATCTCCCAGAGGGGGGATTTTCAGTCTGCCCCCTTCACCTCTTGTGGATATCCATGGTAGAAGCGGCACGTTTATAGGGTGGTAAAGACCCTAGTCATTCAACTTTTAGAGTTAACAAAATGTTTACGAAAAACATAATTTCAAAAGCGGGGCCTGTCGAATCATGAATTCTTGAAAAAACAACTCAGTATTCAGAATCAAAGCATCATAGGGTATTGATTACAAAACTTTTTGAAAGGATTTTTGGGGTGCTTTAAGCGCCAATGTGTTCTTTAGGCCCGAATATCCGGCTTTACATACGTCCTAACAAATTGTTAACCAATATTTCTTGGGCGATCCCCCAGTGATCTGTATGATAAGGAACTTATGAATGTGAAGAAGTCTTGGCCAAAACCCCCTAATTTTCAATATAATCTGCATCGCTTCTACGCACCAAACTTCGTAATGGTACATAAGCAGGATAACTACTTGAAAAGCCTAGATTCAGAAAAGATTAGTTCTAACCCTAGAAAAGGATTAAAACGAATATTATTCAGTAAGACAATCTATGGTTCCACAGCGAACGATTTTGGATGCCCTTTTGGAGATCAGATTTCGTATGTTGGTCTTTTGTCTTTCTTTTTTAGACGCGTCGCATTAGATATTTAGACTATACTGATACTTAGACTTAAGCAGTACATTCAATTTGAAAATTTCTGTGTTAACAGAAAAAAAAACACACACACTGTCAAAGATCATAGCTCAGAAATCAGAAGTTCATATTGTATACGGTCAAATTTTTTGTAACATTAATCACTAATGCGTGTAAAGCCAAGGACTTTCATTGTCAAGGACTGAATGCTGAATTTGCTTTTACGACCGGGTAACCTTGGATTTTTTTTTTCTTTTTTTTTCTTGTCGATGCGGAAATCAAGTGTGAATGACATTTTGCAATTCTTTACCGGTTCCTGCCAAATTTGGCGAAAGCTTTTGACCGACTGACTGAGTTTTGGGATTTGTTTTGGCTTTAGGAAAAGTTGAGGTAAGAAAACAAAACAAAAACATTCAACAAGTACTAGTACTTATTTATCAAATCTACATACTTTCAGCCAATGCTTTATTCTTAATACCACTAAAATATCATCGGGTAGTAACTAGAATTAAGGAAAGAGAACATTCAATCCATAATTGATGATTTACTTCTCATAATGTTCTATTGCGTAAAATCAAAGAATGCATTCCATTATTTTTTTCTGAAAATAGTTATTGTAATCCTAAGAGTTGTCTAAATCGTTTGTATTCGGTATTGGTCTTCAGTTTTGTTATTTTTGAGGCGGGTTGAGAGGGGGGGGGTTAATACCCTTTTGGACCTTTTATGTATACAGCCAAGGCTATTTAATTTTTATTTTCAATATTCCAGATGTGTATATTTGAATCAATAAAATTGTAAACTCAGATATATATATATATATATATATATATATATATATATATATATATATATATATATATAAGCATTGTCACTGCAGCAGAGACCCCCGCAAGCTTCCACGAGTAAAAAATACAGCAAAGGCTAGTTTCAAGAAAAAAAAAATCTTTTTAAAGTTGTCAAGAGCCCAACTACATTCACAATTCATTTCTTCTTTCCCAGTTGAAATTGGTTTTACTATATTTGTGTTACGGCTATGTAGTAACAAGTAGTTAAAAAGGGCAAACATACTTTTCTCGTTGAATTGGGAAAGATCGGAACTAAACATTGACCATCCATTGTATGCGAAAGAGTGTCGCGATAGAATTTTACAAATACAGAGATTTTCTCGTTTTATGACCCGGCACAAGCTGATATTCTTGATCAGGTTTGCAAACTCCAAAATTCGACCCGTTCCAAAACCCGGTATTACCTGGTTTTCGCGATCAGTGTTACGTATTTTTTACTGATTTTTTTTTCAGTAATTTCTTTAGAAAAGTGCTGAATATACACTTAAGACAATACTTTAACCTTATCTCCTAATTTCAAAGATCGTTTCTTAATCCGATTTTTCTAAAGAATGTTCGGATTGGCAAAACCTTAACTAAGTTCAGTTGAATTGAGCCAGGTTTTAGCTAAATCTAGCTTGACTGTTAACGATTCTGGTTAAACCGATTCAATAAATCAGGATAAGCCAAATCATAGCTTTAATAAAACCATCGTGTAAATGGGCTTTATCAATTTGCAGGTCAGAAAGTTTGCCGCAGCACAACGCATACTTGCTGAAACATACTCAGCCTTTTTTTACCTGCCATTGTAAAAATAAATTGGAATTTTTCAGAAACAAGCTCGAACATCTATTTAACCAGAGAAACCTTTTATTTTGTTATACAGTTTTACAAAGTATTTTATACAATACTTAAACAAAACCCTACTGACTTCTTGATTCGGTGTTATCATTGGAACAAAAGACTTTCCTAAGATCTCCGAGAAAGGTCATTAACATTTCCTAGCTTTAGATAGAAATTCATAGTTTTCGAAAACGATACTTATACCAGGTTAGAACTATTATACGCATCCAAGAGTTTTTAAAGACCCTTGAAACATTCTGGAATATGATCGAAGCTTTGAATGTAATCCATAACATTCTCATATTTTTTGAGGGGGGCTAAGGTTCGAAGAGTAACGTATTTTAGCCATGTAAAAATGCTTTGATATTTAGAATATTGCAAGATCTTGCACCTAATTTCTCTTCTAGAGAGGAAATTGTTTATAGCAACAAAATTCCTCCAGGGGCATCCATGTTGTAACAACAACAAACTTTGAAGCGCAAACAAAATTGTGGATGTTATTGCTTGATTTATTGTGCCATCTACATCAAGACTCATGGGCGCCCGCAAAATTTATTCGAAGAGGGGGAGGAGATGGAAAGAACTTTCAAATATTTGTCCAAGTTCAAAGCTTTAAAAGCATATCTTTAACCCGAATACTTTTTTTATTCGAAAGTTTCGAAAAGATATGGCTTTCTATATTATTCTTCTTGGGGGGAGGAAGGGAGAAACGCCAAGCCCACCCGTCTCCACAGTGTGCTCCCATTCAGATCATGTAGACCAATGCAGATACTTAGAAAAAGTTTATGTGTTAGAATAATAGACTAATTGTCTGTCCCTGAAACCCAAAAAGAAATCTTTGGAGAGGGTAAATTTGTTGGGTTTTCTTTTCAATTATTTCAGTGGAAATACCAAAAAAGGAATTTTGCAACGAAAATCAAAAAAATAACTTATATTTCAAGTTGTAGGAATGGAGAGAGACAAAAAACCTAGGGGTGTAAATAATTTCAGATAAATCATAATTGATTTCCAAACCATACCTTTTATCTGTAAGTTGCATTTACAAATGCACGATTTAGTCAGGCCTAATAGAGGGTAAAGTAGAGGGACTACGAATGCAGTAACAAACAATGCTTAACTTTTATCTCTAGCTCCAATTACACCCCAAACCTAATTTTATGGTAATATGGACACTGTACTGAAGCTATATAATTGAGCTAGACAGGAGTTAAACTTCTTTTTTTTTAAATCTTCGAACAAAAAACTAACACGCGAAAGATTAAAACCTAATTTTCATTCCCCCGTCAAATTATGAATATTTCAGATGTATTCTTTGGTCTTTTGCCACGACGATATTGACCTAGACCTCTTCCCCCCCCCCCAAAAAAAAAAGACAAAACTGAGCAAACAAAACCAAATGATGTCTCATATCCAAAATTTGAAATACTTAATTCTGATCAGAAGGCAGAAACTCAAAATGGATCAACTAAAACTTCGACCGGAGGATCCAGCCATTCTTTAATTTGACCAGAGGGGCCAGTTACTCCTGAATAAATAGCGTGGCGATACGATTATTACTCTCGAAATCCTTTAACCTCTCTTTTAGCATAAAGAGAAATGCTATAATTCAACCTGAAGTTATTTTTAACTTTTAAGTTTTTTGCCAAGACCATAAAAATCACTTTTTATTTTTCAAGACCATAAGAAAGCTTAGGCCTATTATTAGGCCTAAGCTTTTTCTAGGAAAAATATCAACGATTAATAAAATTTCTGTTACCGAAACATGGCACTTTATTTAACTCTAAGGCATAATTATTTGAATATTTTCGTTGCGTAATAATGCCCTGTGGATTTCTTTTTTTTGACATTTAGGCCTATTAGTATGTATATAGGGAAACGTATAACCTAAACAAGAATCCTTGCAAAAAATCAATCAGTTTACTTCAGACTAGTGCCCAGTTAATTTATAAGTTGCACAAAGAAGGATATCAAACAGAAACTTTCCCGAGGAAAAGCGAATGTTATCAACTTCAAGCATATCATTCAAAATGTTGATCTACTGAAATAATTTGGTATTTTCCAAGATACCTTATCGAAACAGGATAAAGTATAGGTAATTTTCCACCGTTTGCGAAGAAGCTGACTCCCCCCCCCCTCAACTCACCATTGTCTGTAATTTACGTATTAAGAAAAACTCATAGCCATTAAGATAAGCGAGATGCGGATGAGAGGAAAAAGAAATATCAAATTTCAAGCTATTTTAACGCTTGAAACTATGCGACTGTGATAATTAACAGTGTGGCATATACCATTTTGATTGAAATAGAGTTAAGTATGAATCGTGGGAGCACGAGGAATCGAATGGTGCATTCAGAATTCTCTCATCTCGTACCGTTACGAAGATAAAGACATACACCACTTAGTGGCGTATGTCTTTTCTTCTGGTCTTGTTGCAATTTAGAACGACACAAGAGGATTATCTTATGGAGCTAAACATTGGGTCCTGGCATTTGTCGTTTTTTGTCAAGGAAAAAGGAGGCACGCGTCATAAAATGGAAATGGAATAATTTGAAATTCGCTCGGAATACTTGAATTACTTTATACCACTGAAAAGGGGGCTTAGAAACTGTTCCATATATCTCCATTAGCCTCACCCTTCAAAGCGACCACAGCCGACAAACTTTTTTCCACTTTTTGGCTCTCCTGAAAAGTTAAAAAGGCGTATGTCGCTTTTTTAATTATCATAGCCGTATAGTAGTCGTACCAAGGTCAAATTCTAGCCCAGAGGATTTTTGCTATTTTGGATAGCAGTCGAGTTAGGTGAATGAAACTATTAGGAATTAATCTGGGGAGAAAAATTTGTCTTGAGAAAGTATTGTCTAGCTACTATGTCTACCCTTTTCTTATTTCTAGCACTTAGAAGACTGTATACATGACAGTTCTATATAACCCTCAAATAAAAAGAGAAATTAAATTGTATGCAAAATGAAAAAAATACAGTAAATTTTAAACGACAAGGATTCCTGGTAATGGGATAAATTTATTTAATCAATAATGTGTTTAATTATAGTTCATTTAATTTTAAAAGAAAATCAAATTCAAACTAAAATTACAGAAAGATTTATAGCTTCCGTAGATTACAACCTATGAAGACTTGTCTTTATGCATTTTTCTACGCCTTAGAATAGTTTACAGAAAGAGTAGCGATACTCAAAATTCATCCTGTCTGCATATATACCACGTTTTGATTTTATAACGGGCATGTACAAAGTACCTCTTTCATAACAGGACAATTTCCTCACTTGAACTTTAATCCTATATATATTTGGACATTAAAAACATAGAATAGCGAAAGAACAACAAAATTTAAACTCCAGTTGTCAAATTAACCCTCTTTCTTTTTATTGTCCTATTCAACTAAATAAACTGAACAGGTTCAAAAACACTATCGTCATAAGAAGATAGAATCAAACAGTTTGTGATTTAAAAAACTGGAAGTAAAAAGTAACTTGGATCAATATTCACCAAAACAAAAAATTTAATTCTCATGACAATTGCTATACCGGCAGTATTTGCTTTTTGTGTTTATTCTAAATACATAAAATTCTTTAAGTTTATTCAGTGTAAGTTACTATTTAACGCTAATTTTTGTATATTCAAATTTTATTCAAAATCTATATGACAAATTTAAACGTAGTACGGTACTAATCAACGTACAATTATTATTTACACATTTTAAAAGTAATAACCACGGATTTAAGGGGCCGTTGAATAGATTATTCTTTATATGAAGAGGGCTGTCTCCTCCTTAGCTCCTTACTCTTTACTGTGATGTTTGGCTCTTTTCAAATTAAAAAAAAAAATTACAATTGGAAAGATAACATTTTTCAAAGCACTAAAAAACTTTTGTTTAATGAGCAAGGTGTTGAGAAGGGGACAGTCCCCCTACAGAGTAATTTATGTTTGTTTTAAGTTTTAAACTTGCTCCTTACTTTAGTTGAAAAAAAAAAACTTTTTTCTATTTGTTTAATTACATTTCATGAAGCTGTAATATTTTATGAATACAATACTTTTGGTAATGCAGAAAAACAGATCAATATTTCAATGATCCCTGTTTGGATTTTCATGGATAATCAAACAGTTCGCGGTAACGAACTGCAAGGAGCGACCCGGCTCAATAGTAATTGAAACTATAAAAAAGGAATTTTGATGCCAATAGATATATCAACAGAATTCTCTTATTATATTGACTCCAAATATTTAAGTTTCATTAAGTTTAGTCTTACCCATCAAAAGCTACAAGCCTGAGGAAATTTGTCTGATTCTCAAAAAAGGGGGAAAGCCCCCTCCAGACTATAGAATTTTAATGAAAATCACACCATCGGATTCAACGTATCAAAGAACCCTAGTGTAGAGGTTTCAAGCTCATCTGCAAAAATGTAGATTTTTATGATTTTTGCAAGAAGAAAGATCACGGATACATGTTTATTTGTTTCTTTGTTGTTTTTTTGTTTTGTTTTTTTGTTGTTTTTTCCCCAGTGTCGACCGTATCGACACAGTGGACGTAAAACTTCGAGAGAAGGCTCATTATAACAGAAATGAAAAGTACCCTTCTAAAGTGACCAAAAAAATTGGAGGACAAGACCACTTTTTTCCCAAAATCGTCTGATCAAAATTTTTAGATAGCTTTTTTCTTCAGCATAATTGAAAGGCCCAATAACTATGTATTTAGAGATAAAATGACCCCCTATATCCCCTGGGGAAAGATTTTTAAGTTATATAATTTACCTATTGTTTTATTTGCGATTGGGAAGTATACATACATTTTTCGAGTAAGAAAGGGAGGGTGAATTTTCTGCTGGGAGGACTTTGCACGGAGAAAAATTTTCATGGAGAGGGAATTTTCCAGGAGGTGAACTTTTCAGGGTGAGTTTTACACTGGGTGAATTTGCCAGAATTCCTATACGAAATTTCTTTATGTCTTGCTTTCTCTTTACCAATTCAATTTTAGGCATGGAGATGCTAAGGGTAATTGGCCAGGGTAAATTTTCGCTAGGATTGAGTTGTCCAGAGGATATTTCCGTGGGTAGGGGGATTTTCCCGTGGAGGTGGAGCCAAGTATCCTGGTGTTATTTGAAAAATGATAAGAAATTAAATTTAAATAATCAATTTTATCAACTAAAAGTAAGGAGCAACATTAAAGCTTAAAACGATAAGAAATTATTGCGTATACGAGGGGGTTGCCCACTCCTCAACACCTCCCTCCTTACGCTAAAGTTTAAACTTTGTCTTAATTCCTTAAAATTAACTCCTGAAACATAAGTATCATTTAATTAGAACAATTAGTAACTTTTTCTTAAAGTCCCGAAAAACTGTAGCATGAAGAGCGAGGTGTTGACGAGGGGGCTCAACCCCCTTATATACGTAATAGTTTCTGTTCGTTTTAAGTTGTAATGTTGCTCCTTACCTTCAGTTGAAAAAGACTTGTTTGTTTTTTTCATTCAATGAAGCCTAGAGACAAATATTTTCTAAAGGCAATGGAAAAAGTATGTCAATTAAAGTAAAAGTATATAAAAATGAAAAAATAATTAATTACAAAAAATACACAAAAAAATAGCCTACTTGCAAAAACTAAGATATTGACCCCCAGCATTCAGTTCTGTTGATCAATGCAGAAGCGTAACAATATCGACAGTTTTGAACTTGGTTATCAAACACCAAAATATTTAACGCCTTTAGACTCAATTGTTTATAAAAAGTAACGCATTATCAAAGCAGTTTGTTCAGTGTAAAACATTAAAACATAAAATTTAGAAAATCAAATAAAAATTTTTAATTCAATATTTTTAATTGAATTTTGAATACCAAAAACCAATATATTCGACACCTTTATCCTTTATAACTTTACAAAATTAAGCCTTTTTGCAAAGTGACAACTAAATAAATATAATTGCTCCTGGAAAAAAGATAAATGATAATAAAAAGCAAAAAAAAACGTATCCGTTCAGGGGGAAAATACAAAAATTCCCAGCATTCCTTTCAGGAGTGATATTTCTGATTATAGTGGCTTCACATATCAGCCCATGGGTGCTCTTGCAATGCAAGCAAAAATTGGCGGCATATTTTTACCGAAATTGCCCGTCTTATGTTGTTTTCCTTGTGCTCTCTATAATTATACGAACTTTCTTGTGTACTAATAACTGCACTAATTACTAATAAACAACTACATATTTAAAATCACCATAAAAGGCTGATTCTTTGACTGAATGTTATCAATAGTTAGGTTCTTGCACTTTCGTCATTGACAAGGATCGTTATTTACTTACCATTCATTACTGTGAAGAAATTGATAATTTTTTTTGCGTGTGTGTGTCTTACTCTAACCAAATCATATAGATAATATGTTTGTGGAAAACTAAAAAGGGCACTCAGCTACAAAGCAAAACTTAAATTTTCCTTATTACGGGTCAAAACATATTGGCAGGCAGACAACAATGGGGCGACACACATTTATTCCATGGTTTTCCCCCATTCTGCTCTCTTCCCTCCGGTTTCCTTATAATTACTTTGTAGTCCCAAATTTCCAGGGGGACCATGGCCCCTCTGCCCCCCTTACCTGTGCCCATGATACCTTTCAAAGAAATCCTTAAGCTTCTGTAAGCACTCCTGAAAGTTTCATTTACATAACTCAACTACTTTCCAAGATAAAAAAAAGTCCCTAAACTAGGGCCATGGAGTCTTGTAGGGGTAGAGAGTTATTGTTGTCCATTTATTTTGATGTTAATAAACTGAACTGAACTGAACTAGGATTTTATCGTAGAAAACTGTATTACCAATAGGAAGAGATCGTCCCTTTTTGCTCCTCACGAAAAATTCGTCCACGTCAGTTAGTGCCAAATTCCAGTGTTTGTCAAAGGCAACTATATACCCAATGCAGAACCCTCTTATAGAAACTGCACTTCGAGTCCAAACCTGAAAAGAAACTCTGAGAAAAATCCCGAATTTTAATAAGATAAAATAACTATAATTTACACTATTTTGTCATGATTAGAAATACTGTTCGGGTACTAAGCAACAAACACATTTTTAAAAATTACGATTGTTTTAAAAGATGACTGTTGGAGACAATCATATCTATTTTTGTGACCAATGTGAAGTCCTGTAAATTTAAAGTGCCTGGAAACATAAACCCCGTTTTTATTTTTAACTAATCATTACTGTTTTTTTTCGTTTATTGTTGTAGAAAATCCAAATTCATAGTATTTGCTCTTAATGCATATTTGGTATATTTATCTTGTGTATTTCTGAGGCACTTAAGTACTTGCCAGTCAGCAAGTCAAGAAAAGTAATTTTCTAATCAAAATAAAAACCGTTATACCTTTAATCCTTAAAACAAAAGCATCTGCAGTTTGTTAGGAGATATTGGGGAACACACTTCTAAAAGTAGTCCGGCAGGCCCTTTCCATAAAACTTTGAGAAACTCAGGTATAAAAATGCTCACATCAGTTTACCTCAGAAATCCTGCGTTTTTCCAGAAGGTCCTAGTATTTATCACATATAGGTGGCAAAAACACCAAGAAAAAATTAATCTTCGAATCTAAGCAAACGACCCAGTAAAATCAGACACCTTGACCCTCATTTTGGCAGAATTTCTGCCAAAATCTGTCAGTATCTTGGGCGGGCATGTGCCCCTCCTAGATTTTGAAAATACATTTTTTGGACATGTTCATTGTAAAACACCTTTTTTGGTGTTTTCATTGGGAAAATTTAAATAAAAACGAAAAAGATTCCCACCCCCCAAAATTTTGAAAATTACTTTTTCCTCCCCTCTAAATTTTCGTGAATTGACGCCGCTGGAAAGAAGTACAAGAATACCTAATGAAAATTTTACTGGCGCACCTATCCATCGATCTTCTAGGACTCGAGCTACCATAGACTATTTTTGCCTCCTGATTTTGCCTCCATAGTTAAGTGAAGGGGGTAAGTACGCTATTAAACTCAATACTGATTTTGGCTTTTTATCAACATGTGCCACAAAAATCTGGCATTTGTTGAGAAGGTTTTACTGAAGCCCTAAATGACTGCAAAACTAATCTTTCATTTATTTTAGCTCCTAAGTGAGGTAAATGCTAGGATTAACAAATAAAGTCTAAAATTGGTCAATGCTAGGACTTTTGCGGCACCAAATAAGCCTTGTTTTATTATACAGTGCGTTTACTATATATTTGTCAAAAGGCCTCCTCAATTGCACCACCAAGCCAAATAAGGTACGAAGAAATTTCATGAGTATCTTTCTTTTTGGACCTTCAATTTTCAGAGACCAATTTTCTTTAGTGAAATAAGAAAACCCCCTCAGCCAACAAAAATTCTGTTAATTTCTGATAATCTGCATTTTCGCCGGTATGTTGTAGAAAATACAAAGTTGTAGAAATTCCGAGATTTTTACTCTTTGAAGACACTTACAAGGTGTTTAGAAAATTGTCGGTATAATTAAACAAAAATATTCTAACTGCTTTCAATTGCCAATAAGAAAAAGAATATAGAAAGATTCAAGAATTTCAAGAACACCTGGGTAGATGGATTGATTGTAATGGTGAAATAATGACCGAAATTAAACGTAGAGTTGTTCAGTCAACTGGAGCTTTTAATAGACTAAATCAGGAAATGCTTTCTGCGACTATAGCTACATGTCTTCACCAACAATGTGCTCTCAATCCTCCTCTACACTAGTGAGGACTGGCGAATGAACCAACTGCTTGAAACAAGAATCCTTGCATTCGAAAATATTTGCCCGAAGAGATTTTAAATATAACTTGGCAATAGAGCGTCATTAACTCTGAAATTCGAAGTAGAACAGGCCAGCCTCTCATTACTGTTGTCTTAAGGAAGAAGAAATGGGTATATTTAAGGTATATTTACTTTGTATGACAGAAGACCGTCTTCCTCAGACAGCCTGCAAGTAGAAACCAGACGGCAAAAGATGCCAAGTTCTTCCAAAGAACATCTTGCGGAGAACTTCTGACCACGATATGAGTATGGCTGAGACCTCATTAGTACCTGAATGGAAAGACGTAGCCATTGCAGTACCACTGAGGGACGAAAAGAAAGGCTTCGTCGAGGCCCTCTGCGCCCCCAATGGCTCCGGAGGAACCAAGCTCTAAGATAAGGACTTTGAAGCCCCGTAAGCATTGCGTGACTAAAAGCCGTTGCCCCCCCTGTGGACGTACCTTGAAGAAGTGTTAGTTAATCAAGGATGTATTTTTGCATAATTTCAAAAAAGTACCAAAAACTTGCTCATTTGTATATTATTCTTTGCATGTATGTTATATTCATAAAAGTCTTGGTTTGAGTGTATTTTCTCCCGTATATCTGAGTGAATAAATCTGATAGAGGAAAGAAGAAGAAAGAACAACTGAAGAACAAATAACGCAATATGGCCTCTCGTAGCATTTGGCGTAGCATTGATGGCCTCTTGTACCATCTGACGTAGCATTGATGGCCTCTCGTACCAAAGTTGGCTTCAAGTAGCATTTGACCATCTTCAGGCTTAAACCTAGGACTCAATACGGGAGCAGTTCAGCTAGTTTTAAGGGTAGAATCAGGCATGTATGCGTGATTTTTTCAGATGGGAATCAATAATAATAATAATAATAAAAACAGATCTTATTTGATACTTCAAATAAGAACTGACCAGAAATTCGCAAAAAATTAGGATTGCGGCAGGCTGGCCCTTAGCTTCTCACCCCCGTATGAGGGGACGCTTACATTTCATATCAAAGAATCTGAACACCAATCTTCGGATATATGCACCTGCATTACAAAGTTGAGACGTTTGAACAAGCGGAAATTTTCGGAAATTTTTCAGAGATTGTGGAATTTAAGTAGACGTTAATTCAGCAAATGGAATATCGTATTTAAAATGAAGTTTCCGAAAGCGTCTATAGTTTGGAGAAAGCCAAGGTAGTTTAGAAAAGCGACGATCCATAGGTGTTATTCGCGAGCTGGCAAACTAAGCTGGGCATGCTTTCCATCTGATACTCACGACTACTGGAAAGCTGTTAGGCCAATATTTATGAGAAGAAAAGAACTGGCTAAAGAACCTGCAAATTTCACCAATTTATAAATCAATAAATTCAGAGAATGAATTATCTTGATTATTTTAGTGACTTATTTCCTATTTGTTGTCGATGTTTTGAGAAACATCTAGTTTCCAATAAAACGCAACAGATTTAAGAGAAGAGTAGTTTGGTTCTAAGAAGGAGAGGAGATGCGTCGACCAAGTTTTTACTTTTAGAATAATAATTGAGAAGTGCCTGAGTCATCAAATCGCTATAGTTCTCAGTTTTGTAGATTATGAGCAAGGTTTTGGTTCAGCTGATAGAAGAGCTTTAGCAAAGGTCCTATCCATGTAAAATATACTAAATAAATATCTTTAAGTGGTTAGTGCCATCTACCAGAATAAAAATGCTGCCGTTAAGGTAGGAAATTAAGTTAGTTGCTGGTTTCGTGTTAAATCAGGAGTTAAGGAGTTTGCGTCCTATCCTCATTTATATGAATTATTTTGATGAAATTTGTCCTAAGGAGCAGAGCAAAGGCAATGGGAGAACATGGAATCAATTGGGGAAGTAAACTCTCCTAGACTAAGATTATGCTTACGGTACTTTTTAAAACCTGAATTGAGACCCAGCTACTAATACCAGTTCCTTGAGATTAATTAATTATGCCGAAAATGGCCAATTTTCAAATGACTTCCTATCTCAAACATTGTCTGCGAAAATTTTCACTAGCTGGTCTTATTAGCAAGCTTCTCTTTCCATTGGATATTCCACTTTACATTCACATTGGATATTTGTTTAGATACAGCTTGTCGCGAATAAACCCTCGGGTTTATTCCAGTTCTTTGGGCCTGAGACTCGTCAAAAGTACGGATGATTTAACACATTTAGAATGAATCTTATAGCCATAGGATAGTATCATTGACAAAAAAAAAACAAAAAAAAAAACAATTTGACAAATAGAATTTACGCTGCGTATTTTCACCAAAATTTATAGTCGTCTCACCGCATAAAGGTTTTATAAAATACAACGGATGACGTAACCGTGAACCCGGCAGCAGTTGGTCATTATCAAGGTTGAAGTCATTATCTCAAAAATGAGGCCTTGAATTTGGTTAGTTACATCTGACTAGTTTTTGAGCCAAAACTGTTACGAGGAACCGTAGAAACTACACGAATTCTACCATGGCCTAATTATTTCACTTCGTTTTGTTGGATCGCGTTCTGATTAGCATAATTTTTTAAGTTGGCCTTCCAGTTTTTTTATTCAGATAAAAGATCTCGGAATAAAACCAAGGAAAAGTACAATAAAGTATATTAGACAGTTATATAGGGCAGTGTGCTCCTCGTTTAATTCTAGTTTAACCATACGCTGTCACTGAACAAAAACAGTTGATTTTCTGTCCAAGGATCCCCCAATTAGATTGACATAAGATAATAGAAATGACTTGATTTTTGGCGTTTTCGTGTGACTTAGTCAAAAGGGAATCTTTCAGCAGAGGATAACGAATGAGGAGTGCCCGCCAATGTTTTTCGGCCAAACAGTTTTAGGCGGGCAAATAGAAAATTCGGGTAAAGTTGGTTTAAAAATGCACTTTAGGGGTATCAAGCGCCCCTAAAGACGTCCTCTAGCATCCTTCCTCAACCATTGTGTTTCCATAAATGATATTTCAAACAAATAATTGGCTTCTTTTGTACAGGATTTAACATTTTAATATGCGAAATTTGCCAGTGTATTTAGTATATATATATATATATATATATATATATATATATATATATATATATATATATATATATATATATATATATATATATATATATATATATATATATATATATATATATATATATATATATATATATATATATATATATATATATATATATATATATATATATATATATATATATATATATATAAAGGTTGCCATGTTTTGTAAGAGACAAAAAGAAATTGTTGGTTTTATATACAACTAATAATAGCTGTGTGTAGCTAAGGCTAATTTAACGACATATACTAAGCTTGACTAAACACTTAAAAACACTAAACACTAAGCTGACTAAAACTAATATACTAAGTAAACATGACTAAAAACACTTCTTTTGAAGAAAAATCCGCTACTGAGACCAACTACACTAAACAACTACTTTCAAGTATTGTTACATAACGATGGGCAAGACTAAACTTACCTTGACTTTGAATTGATTTTTCATACATTCTTTCAAAAGCGTTAGGGGACCTTTGTCTATTGAATCTATCCAGGTAAAAATTGTCTTTTTTGGCAGTTGATCTGTTTCTTCCTGTTTTGTTGGGCCTGCGAATAAGAGAAATAAAAGCAGAAAAATAATTAAAGCGAAGTTTGCACACATACACAGAAAAAAACAAGCCTTCTCCATATCTTATTAAATTTAGATGAGAAAAAGCTAGACGTAATTTCCCCTATTTCAACTGGTTGTTCTACATGTCAGTCATGCAAAATAACTTTCCTAACAAAAACAAAATTTTTAGTAATTCAAGTTTGAAGTTAAGAGATTGCTTGGAAAACGAAAACAAATAAATGTGTCTTGAACAAGCAAAAAGGAGCTTTTTGGTGATTCTTCCGCCACCCATAAAAACCTTGCTAAAAAAGCACGCCTAGTCTGATTCGACTCTACAACTAATCCCTCTGGAATAAGGTTATCTCATTTCTCCACGACCCTCAGCCCGGGCTAAACCCCTAACATATCTCACAAGCTCCCCTTCCCTTTGATGGAAAGGTAAACATAATGCATCTTTTCGAAATCAGAGTCATACAGAGATTTTAAATCTGCATGACTGAAAGGCCAAAGTGAGGCCGGTGAGATCGTGCGTTCTCCATCCTCCTACCATGTTTACTGTTGTTTTGTTTTACCGAAAGTTGTTTTTCTAATGTTTTTTATGTCTCTCTCAATAATGTGGGAATATCTTCTTCTTTTTATCCTTTTTAAGGGTTTCATGATATACCAAATAAAAAACCATTTAAGACTAATTTTAAACCACGGGCAAATTCTTTTAATAAAGTGAGTTCAGGGGAATCGACTAAAATGAAGTTTATATGACTGGAATCGCTTTCGAAAAAAAAAATCTAAGAGTCTGAAAGCACAAAAGTTTTCTATGACTTTCGAAAAATTATACTACTAATTTTTGGCAGGTAGTCATATTTAAGAAAAAAAGATTTAAGATTTTTTAATTCTCCTAAGTTTAAGCTAAAGGCAAGGAACCATATACTATGCCACATCGTGCACATTGAAAGTTTAACCGCCGACTTCAGAGAGTCCTTTGGTCAGGAGTTGCAGCCTATAACTCTACCAAAGAGTGTAAACATCCAAAGAAAAGGGTAGAAATCCCTCTACAGGGTTCGTAACTATTCACTTTTACTACATTTGGATCTACACAAAATTTCAAAACGATAAGCCATTACTGATGACCACTTCTAACCATTGGCGATATACCAGTCATTATCTCAAATCTGACACTGCCACGTTTGGTTTTGCCTTGTCACATGCTTAACCGATAATTATTTGATTTGAAAACAGTTTAATCAAGGGACGAATCTCCAGCATTTTTATTGGGGGCAATAGGGGTTCATATCAGGATAGTCAAGGGGTATGGCCTATATAATAGATTTCTCTCCATTTTTTTCTCCCCCCGAAAGGACGCCCCTGATGTTGCGAGTCGAGTGGAGGGCTGATGGGGGTGACGGCTCTCTTTCTTTCGGTTTACTTCATTTGAGTTTGGACTTCAGGAACAGAGCCGGTTGACTCTTGATGTTTACATAGTAGAAAAAGGATATGAATAATCTCAAACGCATCTATTGAACTAAACACGACAGTTTAGGCCCAAGGAAAATATATAATATAATATGGAAAATATAAAAAAAACTTTTTGGAAAATTTGTGAAAAATCTCGAGATTTGGGGGTAAGGAGAATGGGTCCATTTGTCTTTTTCTTGCCTACGTGCTTGGAATTTCACATCCAGTGACGTTGTTATATCCCAGGATTCCATTAGAATTCTTTGAGTAAAAATATTTGACTCCCGTCTCTTTGCTAAAGTAAAAGTCCCTTTTTTCCTTCGCGTCATATTTTCTTCTTAATGATATAGACATGTCTCAAGATTTATCATCAAACTAGTCAAATAGTAAGACCAGAAAAAATGTCACCCACCTGTCTATCCATTAGTGAAAGTAATTCTAGGATAGTTCAGTTTCAATAAAAAAATTCAAAATAAGAGATCATATTTTTTTTTCTTGTTTTACTGTAATGCGCAAAGTATCTAAAAGGTACATGTAAAGAATATGGCACTGGACTTTACAGTCCCTACCGGCGTTGCTGATCTTCGTTTCATGGTCCTTCTGCCAGGAAGTTCAATGGGGATTTGGGGCCAGACATCCAGTATTTTCGCACACTTTTCTTGTTTACCTTCCCCAGATTTCCTCAGGTACCCATTTATGGCTGGGTCGAATCTGGCTGAGCTTAAAGAGTCACGCCACTGATCCCGTTCCATACCAAATAACCAGTAACACCAGGACTCGAACTTCTGTCCTCAAGGACAAAGGGTTTAAGTCTAGCGTACAAACCACTCGGCCTAGCTACCTACCTCGGCCAGCCAGATACCAGGTATCTGTTTGAAGGAATACCCGGATATTCTTTTTAACTTTTTTTTAATCTGCTTAGGTTCTGAGCGTAAAGAATAGGCTTAAGTAGGATAAGTTTGCCAACTAGACTTTTAAAATAATTAGTTAGCGTTCGTAAATGTTTTTTTTTTTTACAACATCTCACGCCTGAGACATACAATTAAATATAATGATAAACAATAAGAGAATATTTGTTTACATAAATATAAAACAGACAGAAAAAGGATCAGCTAGACTTCTTTTCAATCGGAAAAAAAACAATGAATAATTTCTTAGACAACACTGCCTTTCTATTTACAAATACAAGGAAAACACAAAGACATACAAATGATTAGCAAAAGCTTTGGTTAAGACCGTGAAAATGAACTAAAAGATGTCCGAATACATAAACCAAAGAATTTAGTTCTTTAATATACTTTTTGTTTATTTCTTTTTTTTTTCGTCGACTAAGACTTAGGGACTTCGGCCCAAATATTTGAGCATTTTTTAGTTTATTTTTCACTGTGTTAATTCAAAGTTTGAATGTTATTTATGCATCAACATCACTTTTTTTTGCTTAAAGATGGAAAACATAATCGATAGCTATATTTTTTTTTAGGCCAACAATTTTTTTTTACCGACTGAGAGACTCCAGTGTGTCTAAACTGAATATTACTCGTAAAATCCTTATTTCTGCAGAATTAAGAGATTACAGCTTTATTCACTCAAAGCAAACATAAAATAGCCTATTCTTACAGTAAGACTGAAACAATGTTTCAACAAATCTGTCCTGGAAATAAATCGACAATTGAAACTAAAGATACGAGAGATGAAAGATAACAGATAGGAATCATTTCTTTAGAGCCAAGAAAAAACATGCCATTTCAAGCACTATAATTTCTGGAAACTGCTTACACCAATTCCGTTTCGGAAATCGGTTTTTTACTTGGCATTTGGCCAAAATCAACAATTGTTGGGGCGATCTGCGTCGTTTTCCTGGATTTTATTTTACCGTCTGAGAAGGGGGACGTCTTGAGATAAGAGACTGTCGCTAAATTACTCAAAGCAATCAATTTCCGGAAGGAAAAAATTAGTAATACCGTTTTTTAGAAGAGCTCTTATTCCTTGGAGTTTACGTAATACTATTTTTAGTGTGTAAACATAGACATGGTACGTACTCTTAAACAACAATAAGATAACTGAACGCATTATTAGAATATACTAGAGCTAGCCAAAGGAAAAACGAGAGCATATAAAAAAATACTAGCCAAAAGAATATACTAGAACACATAAAAAAGGAAAAAAGTATCGTCGGTTTTTTAGGAAACAAAAAATTTTGCTTCCCTTCCTCAAACAACAAATTTCGAGACCATTTACTCCCCATCCCCCCAAAAAAAATCTTCAAAGTTTCAACTTGATCCCAACCGTCAGACAAAAAGTATCCTCTTTTTTGATTATTGGAAATCAAATGGACTCTTGATTATAAAATTAATCCAGAGAAATGTTGGCCACATGTTTTACAGTCTCCCGTGGTTGGTTAGGTAGTGCGAACGCTTACCAATTATATAAATTAATATAAAACTGCTAGGAAAATAGTCTTTACATTTTACATTGAGGTCACCAAACCCAAGGGAATCACAAATCGAAACAAAATACTTAAGAGTAAAACAAATAGTAGGAATGCCTACGGAGGGCACCAGGTCTAACCAATTGCCGACTTGACACAATCGTGTACTAATAAGGAGAGGCATACAGGAGAAACCAGCCTTAGCCTTGCGATTACTGTATGATTTTATTAATCTTCCTCTTGTCTCGTGCATATGTAAAATCTTGAAATAGAAGAAATAGCCTGGATGCAAGATGTCTCCTCGAGCTCTCATTATGTGTAGTTCTAAAAGGACAGTATAAGCATGAAATATAATATTTTCATTTGATTCTTGGGAGAATATTAAAAATTTTGGAGATAAATCTAAATATTTTGTTGGTTTAATTCGTGAGTCCCCTTGGCGAATTCATTGCTAGAACATCATGGAAAAAAATTCGACGATTTTGAGTCATACAGTAGATCCTATATAATTTGGTTACATTCTAACAATGCATTTATACAGGATTTTAGACAGGGGGGATGGTCGCATTAATGGGGAGAGATATGTCCACATACTCCGACAACACCTTACCATAAACGACCTGTACTGTTTATCCCAAGCTTATCGAAATATACATTGACATTGTGTACGAACTAGTTGCATCTTTAAAAACATGTCGTTAATGAATTATGGAATGATTTCATAAAGTGATTTCAGGCAATACCAAAACCACTTGGCTCAAAGTTCTACTGAAAACAAATCAGGGCGCCAATTTCCCGTAACCACGATTGGTCGTGGGGGTTAGGCCTGTAAGATCCCATCAGCCCCCTTTAAAGAAATTTTGGCACTTGTTAATTAAACGAAACACACTCAAGAATTACACTTAGGTTACATCACAGAAAACCGGTTCCATAGCCACAAAGATAAGTGATGGGTGATAGAATGCATTGGACTTGTATAATTTGGGCTATATATTTGCACATTAGGAGAATGGGGGTTAGGTTAGGCGCGCTGTCCAAATACTTAACCCACCCACCTCCCTAATATGCAAACATATAGCCAAGTTATATCATCATATAAACTAAAGGTTATATGAAGGTTATATTTCATTCGGACAGCTTCACTTCTTGGGTATGTTTCGTTTATTGACAAGTACAGAAATTTTAATCCCTTGGGAGAATTGCATATCAGCTAGCCATGACAATGGTACAGCTCTTCCAGGACCAGATTTATCTTCATTTTTAAATCTTCTTAGACGGTACGAGAACATACGTATCTGATAGAGATGGGATTGTAAACTAGCTTTGTCAACTTTAATAGAAGAAACTTGTGAATTAAACATGCTATTTAAACACCTCGGATCTCCGCCAAAATTTGCCAAGTCTCTTCCCATATTTCACAACTCAGGTAAAAAAAAAAAAAAATGCTGAGAATCCTAGCATGCTTTACAAATTCCTTGCCAAAGAGGTGAGATTCCTTCATAATAAAAATTCTTAAGAAGTACTAAATTTAATATAACATACTAACATACTGCTTTCGGGCTCGATGGGCTATGGGAGTTCCGGGTAAAAATGCGATTCAGTCAACCATCATATTCATCATATCTTCACCTCCAATAAAGTATTTAGGTTTCCTCCTAGGAAGGAAACTGACACAACAGAGAATTTCGGGGAGCATTTTAAGCCTAAACAAACTACATTTGTATTTTTGAAAATTTCACAGTTTGGAGATTTTGGCTGAGCGCAAGAAAATATTTCTATATTTTAAAAATATTTGTAAAAAAAAAACAATTGTGTATTTATTTTATATGCATATTGCAATAAGTTTTCAGTAAAGCGCAAGCAACAACCAGAACGTTATGAGTGATGAGTTGGAGAGGGTGACAGTCTCCCCATTGTCCAGGGTTATTTTTGTTCGTTTTAAGTTTTATCGCTGCTCTTTAATTTTTTGTGAAAAATCTTGCTTATTATATTTTTTCAGATTTTGATTCTTTTTTTTTGCGAAGAAATGGCTTTTTTGTTTGATAGAGACTATCCTCGATTATGAAGGATAGCTCTTCATCTCCATTCCAATGCTAAATTGTCATTTTTGCTATACTGGAAATTCTCAACAGGTTGTTGTTTTTTGGTTTTCATGGTACGAATACGAAATGATGCGCAATAAAGTATGTACAAAGAAATCTTCCATCTTACGCAACAAACTGATGGTCAGTATTAGTTTGCTGAATCATATGGATACTATAACAGCAACCTTTATGTCACGCAGTAAAAAAATAAATGAACAAACGTCCACAGTGAGCTTTGAAGTCGCATCATCGCAAAATAAAGATGTTGGAGGCCAGCGTGTATCCGACCCGGCTGCCATGAACTATTTCTTTGATTCTAACAATTTATCGACTATCGGTTAAAATAATTAAATGGTTTAAATCATTCATTGAGATAATATGTTTAAAATTTTAACATAATACTTCTGATAATAATTTACCTTAAAATGAATTACGGATTTTTTTGCTAACCAATATTTTGCACCCAGTATTTGAGAAGGGAAGAATGGATGCCTATATAGGTTCTGAGACCATACTTTATCACAGCTAATCAATCCTGGATTTGAACCAAATTCTTGGTCTTTCAAAAGATTCTTGCAAAAACGGCTTCCATTTAGCCAAAAGCAGACTATCAAAAATATTATTAATATTTGAGTTAAAAAATTTCAAACATTGGGACAATTTCTTCCTAGATTTTACCCTGTCCCACCCTTATGAGAATCTACAATCTAACGTTTTCACATCCATGAAGTATTCAAAAGGGGTAAATTTCCTATGGCTCAGATATATGCAAATGTCCCCGAAAATATTACGACTTGGAGGCCGGTGTGTTTTTCTCTGATGGAGAAGTTTATAACCCAAATCTGCTTCGAGGAGAAGTCATTAAAAGTATCCTTGATTTTAAGCCTTCTTCACAGTTTCCAACACAATCGAAGGAAGACATCGGAATCCTAAACTGTTTGAAAAAGAAAAAAACTCAACAATTACAAGAGCAGACAAGGGAAAAACGGCTGTTCTTACAGACAGGAGAGATTATAAGAAAAACCAAAACTTGTGACCTTTGTTGGATAAAATTACCTAGGTACTTGTCTATTATGTAAAACCCACTCGAGAAGTGAAGTTGGTGACAATAAAATATAATGAAAATAGAATACTTTATTAGATAAATTGTGAAGATGATTTATAAATTATTGAATTGTGAGCTTTGCGTCGGCTGACAGTCTCAGAGACAAAGAAAAGTTCATTATTAACGCGGTTCTGGACCTAGTTCATTTTAGTTCTTTATTAACGCGATTCTTGCGGACAATGGTTAGTTAGTTTTGACTAGTGATAGAATATTGTGTCTTACCAAGGATATTCAAATTAAGGTCTGGGATTTGCCAAGGACTGAAGAACAGGCAATTATATTTTTCCACGATAAGGGGTTTTTGCCCAAAACAAAACACTGCGTCAATGGACACACCATGGCTTTGTACTCTTACGAGAAGCAACGTTTTTTGGAAGTGTAACACTGCGTTCTGGGAGCATATTTACAAGTTGTAATTTTCGCAATTGTGTTAATAAAGTATTCCGATTTTCATCATATTTTTTTCAATAGCATTAACCAAACTTCACTTTTCGAGTGTGTTTTATATAATAGACAAGTACCATTACAGACAAAGAAATCAAACTGACCCTAGAAGTTAATGCATGCACCAATTGAGAAATTATCGGAGACTGTAAAAGGTGATGGACTAGTAACTCTTCAAATGAACATAAGTTTACCCCAAAGGGTGTTCTGCTCTAGCCCATAGCATGCTATAGTTCCCCAGCTACAAGACTGGGAAAGTTTTTGACGATGATTTTTCCACCCCTTTTGAGAACTGATATATCATATCATTTCTTCCTTTTTCATATGAAACTAGATCTACGTTGCATGGGCAACGTGAGGTGTTGCGGCAACCTTTGCTCGGCTTCGCCGAGTAAAAAGTTGCGAGAGCAACACTTTGGTTTTGTTTCCTCGCTGCGACTAAACGCTGAAGTTGTTAATCTGTAAGGATGCTAAAATACATACTAGGTACACCAACTCGCAAAAGTTGCAAACTCCTCATTGCTAAAGATGATTGTAGCCTTACAGCCGATTATTAATTACAAGTCCCCTACATGTCTTACCACTGGAACCAAATTGGTCTTACCATCAAATACAACGGAAACAAAAAATAGGTACACCAACTAGAAAGAGTTGCGAACCCCTCATTGCCGAGGATGATTATGAGCTAACAGCCGACTGTTGCTTACAACTCCCCTATGTCTCACAATTGGTATCGGCCTATTTTTGGTTTCAGTGTGTACCTTACTACTGAAGTTATCAACCCCTTTAAACTTTCAAACTGGTATATCTCATGAAGGAATTTTTGTACAAAAAAATGGATGACATATACTTTGATCAGCTCATCAAAAGCTATCGATTGCCGTCGAAAAAAAATCTATCTGTCTTAGTTCAAAAGTTGACTTTTTTGCCGTAGGCCAACTTTCTAACGTCATCACTTAGAAAGGAGCAAAGGATAAACTCTAATTTCTTTAGCAATGAGAGAACTTTTAAAGTTTAAGAGGCACATCTGATACCATTTCTCTACCGCAATCCCAAGTTCGAAAAACCAAATGATAAACTCAGCCGAAATCACGGCAGCACTTTCGGACCCGTGGGAAAATGCCGCTTTTTCGCTTCTCTAAATTTTTCTATTTATCACTCAAAGAAGATATATTGGCTGTGGGGCAGGGTAACTGTCGCATATATTTAACACTTATAGATTTTAGTCCATCTTCAATTTGAAACTGGTGCCTGCCTGCTTGCCTGCTGGAACGGAGCTTTCCACTCGAAAGCAGAAACATGGTTTGATGAAACGAAAGCTTGGCTGCATAACTTCAGATAGTCCTCTCTGACATAGGCTATACAACTCCTCTTCACTTCACACACTATAGGCTCTGGCTCAAGGACAAGCAAAAACCATCCTTTTTGGCCCCAGGCAAGAGTTCTACGAAGCTTTCCAAAATGTAAAGTCATATTCATCAATCCGGCCTAAGGTCCACGCTTTCCGTAAAAACCGCAGAGGTTAGACTCTTACCACTTTCTAGGAATAAGCTGAAATCGGGGTGCTAGGAACAAAAAAAAAACCCACGACAAAACCAAAGTGTTGCTCTCGCAACACAATCATGCGATTCCATCCCTTTTAAGAACTGCAAATTCTATTTAAACTTCTTCCTAAGTACAAAACCATAAACAAGCTTTACAAAGAAACTTGAAGCGTAAATTTAATTTGTCTGATTATGAAGCAAGGCAAATTGACACTGTCATGACTGCCATCTCTGCCACTGTTCATCTCTGCCATAAATTTTCCTGAAACTTTAGATTTGGAGAAAAACAGTTTCTTCAAATTATGGGTTTACTAATAGGAACAATCGTAACTCGCTATTTGGCAAGTTTCTAAATGAATTTCTCAAAAATTCCGCTTTAGGTATGGTTTCCACTTAAGCATTCTTTCTTGGCCTGTTTTGTTGATCATGTTTTGTTCATTTGGGGAAATGGTCATGATTCTCTGAATTAGTTGTTCATGTTTTTGAATACTTTAGATGCCAATCAACAGTATATACTGGAAGTTGAAAATCCAAAGAAGCTTCCTTTCTTGAATCTCCTAATTCTAAAAAGGGTTTGAAACCTTCAATTTCCTGTATATAAAGAACCCTCCCAAAATGTTTTTTTTTATTATTATACATCTTCAAACCATCTCCTTTTGTTGAAAGAGATGCTGTCATTTCTTTGGGTTGAAATGACTAGGCCACTTTCTGCGGATGAAGGATGACAGATTGCCGAAGATTGTCCTTTTTGGCCAAACGTCTTGGGCTACACGGAAAGCAGGTCGTTTTCGTCTGGGGAGGATGTCATAAATAAAGATTTAAAGGAAATGGGGACTCCTGGGAGGGTGTAAAGAGGGAGGCCTTGAATAGATTAGGTTGGGGGAGGAGCGTGCGTAGCTGTGTTGGCCTCAGGCGGCTTGGTGCTGCAGTGAGTTATTAGTAGTAGTAGTAGTAGTATACAGTTCTAAAAATGTACTCTGACATTCATATCGATTCTGAGCAAAATTGCACTAAAGAAATTTTATTCTGTAATGGCTACCCCCTTGAACTTATTAACCAGATTATAGAAAAAAAAGTAGAAAATAATGAACTCGTTCCCCACTCTTTGGTCAGCCTCCTCATAAATTAAAAGAAAAATCTTACAATATTACCATAGGTCCCTAGACTAAGCGACGAACTTGGAAAACTTTACGGCAACGCCATTAAAAATTAATTTGAGTGTTTCCAATTCCGGGAGAGTAAAAAAAAATGACGGAAACATGAAAACAAAAATGATGAAAACGAAAAGTTTTCATTTTCCGCACTGCACGGTAATTTCTCCTGACGTTGTAGAATTTTGTTTATAAAAGTTGAGGTAAAAAAATATAAAGAAAAGAAGAGAAGACGTCACAGCTATGGCGCTAAAATACTTGTACTCAGAAACTGCCTTGGAATTTTGAGGCAGAGGAATGTAAATCTCTGGTCATGGCTTTTGGCCATTTCTGAAGGGTTTCTGGCTCTTTTTTCGGAATACTTAGCTTCTTTTTTTTACTTTAAGATATGATCAATCTGGATCCAAAAAATATTGATTGCTTCTAAATATGTATCTACAGAGATATTTTTCTCGTGAGGCAGTTTTTGAGAAAATTATTTTTGTTCTGGGTGTTTGTACTGATCATGGATCATGATCACTCTAATTATCGTCTTCCCATCACCAATTTTTTTTTCTTTCTTATTATACTTTTTTTTTTATTAGCATTTTTATTGTTTATCGCAGTTCCTCTAGAGTGAACATCTCCGGGACAGGTTGGAGATTATCTAGTGGCTAATGGGTGACGCTGGTCTGTGTTATTTGTCACCATGGTTCCGTTTTTCTTTTTTTTCGATTTTTCTTTCTTGCTTTTGTTGGCAAATAAGCCTTTCTTCTCCCCCTCTTTTATCTTTTACCCTTGTTCTATTTCTTCGGTCTTTTTGAAACATGTTAGCCTTATTAAAGAATAAAGTAACAAAAATAAGAAACTGCGTCGAAAACTCCACTAAAATTAATCGTTTTTATTGACAGATGAGATTTTCTTGTTGTGTGGAAAAAGACGAAGTCAAATAAACTTCCAGCATTCTGACAAAAAATGACGCAGTAGCTAGCGAGTTCTTAAAATATGCTATTAAAATTATTTGCCTGAAAATCAGTATGAAAACGGTCAGCCAGAGGTCGGCAATCTCTGGCTGTGGGTTAAAATCAGCCAAAACGTGAGAATCAAAGGGACGTTTGTGCCACTTAAATTTTCATTTTAGTACAATTTACTTTCATTAAATGCAATGCCAAATACATCGGTAGAAACAAATAACGTTGCTTGCGATTTGCTCGTCAATGTTTTTGGTCATATTAAAAAAAAAAAAAAAAAAAAAAAAAAAAAAAAAAAAAACGCTGAACTGTTCTAGCTGAGAATGACATTTGCTTGATTCTTTCAATTATCTATTTTCAGTTCAAAGTCCTTAAATAAGTGTTAAATAAGTCGTCGTCTGTAAATGGTTTCCCGTTGGTACCAATGCCAAGAACTGCAACAAAGCTGGCAGAGGTAGCCTAGTTGTTCCAGGTAATAAAACTCTAATCAAAAGGGGCCAAACGTTCAGGTGCTTCAAGCACAGCAAAAAATCGACTGAGATAAATCGAAACATCAATTTTGAATTTAGTTAATTTCATATAAAGAAAAATATTCCCCCTTTGGAGGCGTGTGATCCTGTGCCTCTAACACAACAAGAATTGTTGTAACTACCAGCAAATCGAATATCTGGCATTTTTATGACGATTTTCATGGCGCTAGGCAACTAATCTAAAAAAAACTTAGGGCCGCAGTATAAATTAATACAAATAGTTGCTATAGTCTCCGTATAAGATTTTTGAAAAACATCTAAAACCACACGAGCTGAACTTCTCTTCATGAACCCGCCTTCGCGCACGCGCAATAACAAATGCTTAGCGCATCACTGCAAGAAACTATTGGTCTGACAGTCTGGGAACTTACCAAATAGCGCAACTATAAAAGTGTGTCATGCTTGGAAAAACTTTTCGCTACTGTTCGTATATATGTTTATAATGTGCTTGGTGCTTGATATGCTACTGGTCAACCATTCGCCTGTAATTTCTTCCTACAATTGCAAGCGAGAAACTTCCTATTGAATGAATCAACGGACGGGTTTTCAGAGATAGCCTCCCTCGAGAGATCATCCCAAATAGAGTTGCACCCTCTTAGGTGCGATTTATACTCTTTCTCGCTCTCACGGTTCAAGTATAATTAATTTCTTGTCAAAGGGAGAAGGGGGGGGGGGGGGAAATTAGTGAAAAATATAGAAAGTGTTTCTGGTTCCCTGCCTTCTCCACCAACGATAATTTCTACTACCCCCTCCCCCCCCCCCCGAAAAAAAATGCTGAAAAAGCGCATCGAAAATGTTCGTTTGTTTACATAGAGATAACCGAAAAAATAGATACAATACCACAAAACTATAAATAAAATTTACTATTAATGAAAGAACTATTGACTTTTAAAAGATTCATTCAAATACCTAAGCGTTGAATAAATAAAGAAAAGCTTACATTGTTCAGGTTTGAATTTACGTTCATACTGTAAAGCCGGGGTTGTCACTTTCTTTTCCAACACCTTGCCACTATTTTTAGCTTCCTGAAAAAAAAAATGAGTAGGAAAAAATTAAGTAAAAATAATAAATTTTCTGGATATATCATGGTTGTAGCAGTAAATACAACCAAGTAAAGAGCAAAACACAGCCCATAGAAGCCAAAAGTTAAAAAACGCGTTTTGAAAAACAGGGCAATGTTTTTTGTTCATTTTAAGTTTCAACTTTGCTCTTTACTTCCCTCAGAAAAACATTGCTCTTTTAATTAATTGCAAACTAGACCATAAATAATTCAACAACACAACGTTTTGGTATGGTTTCCGGCTGATTAAATGATTGCTTATTAAAATGGTTTGAGATAGCATAAGTTATTCTGCAGTTAAATTTTAATCAACTGATCTTGTAGAGTTCAAGTTATGATAATTCATTTAGCGAGAAATTTTAAATATTCAGACATTTAATGTTCACAGTTACATTTGTCTTTACGTTTTCATTCAGTCAAGATGTAATTTTATTGGATCCTGTCACTATTTGTTAATACGTAAGACTTTCTGTAATGTTCTATTTTTGGTTGAATTCCTAATATACACCATAATGAGACATCTAGAAAAGAGACATACCATTTGAAAGGTTCTTTATAAAGACAATAACCATTCCCTTTGTAAATTCCTATAAAAATGTAGTTAGCGTACCAATAATGTTAGGTAGAATCGCTAATTAAAATAAAATTGCACAGGAATCACTGGTAGCCTACATTTACAGAGCATTAAATATCAAAATGGATTATGTCACTTTTTTACCTATCCCAGTATGATATAGCGACTGCAGTTTTATCTTCGTCGGGAGGTAAGTTGGGGGAGGGGCAGTTTCCGTAACAGTATAAAGCAGGAAAATTAAAAGAAACGTAATCAAAATCACAATTCAAAATAATCTTAAACTAATTTTATAAATTAGTTTTTACGGTATTATATGGTAGTATTATATGGTATTATACGGTAGCATTATATGGTATTATAATAGCAAGCAGAAACTTGCTATTAACCGGATTTCTTTCCATTTTCATCCATGTTTCAAAATCACTTTTAAATAATATTTATCAAACTCTTCTCATTATTTCACAATGAAGTGGTAGTACAGTCTGGGCTAAGATTAAAATGTCTGTTAAAAAAAGGATGTGATGATTCAAGCAATGAAAAAAACATGCACGTGTACGTTATTTAGAGCTTTATCAAGCTCTAATGAGGGGAAGGGACGAAATTGTCAGAGTAGCAACCATTATATTTGGAAAGTGTAGAAAATCAGACGGTACTACTCTTCAGCTATTAGGCTTATAGTGATTCTTTTCTGAAGAGGGCTTAGACGAGAATGGTACTGCTTCTGTTGTTGATTTTCATCAGCTAATTTCAAACGTAACTAATATTTAAGATTTGTCAAATTAGAACTTGTAACTGCTACAATTTAACATTTGGACTTGTTTTAAAAAAAATAATATGCATCTAAAAATTTCCAAAAATGTGCATCAGCATACGCCATCTATTTAATCAATTTTGATTTAATCGTTAACATTACTCCTTACCTCGTCTTCCCTTTGCTTTCGTAAGTCACTGGCGAAAGATTCTATGTTCTGGTAAATTGGCGCAATAAGGTCGGGAGGAGCAATCAATTCGCTGTTTAATACTTCAACCGCGTTAAAATTGTCACTAATAAATACACTATCTGGTTCCTCCATTTTGAAAAATAGATGGCGGTTAAGAAGTATGAACCTTAAGTCCATGAGATTAACAGGATGAGAGAAAAATGGAAAGATGCGTATCCTGTTTTTGTTGATGGGAAAATCTCCAGGAGTTTTTAGTATTTGCTTATACCTGCGAGTCCGGAAAATAAGTGGAAGTATAATTAATCAATGAATGCATCAATTTCGTCTTTTCGTAAATGATTGTCTAAAAGGCTCTAAAAAATATGTCCGATTAGCTTGATTTTATCATAACTGTTAGTATTTATCATTTTACTTAAAAATATCGGCATCAAACAGCAATGCCGAGGGTCAATCAAGTACTTTGCTACGATTGTATGAAAATATGGAAGAAAATGACTCTAAATCATGGATTACAACAATTAAAGTATCATTCTAAACTGTCTGGTTTGTAAACACAGAAATAGATATTTTCTTCCTAAAGATTTGCGTTTGGATGAAAAACGGGCTACTAAACTTTCAGGCAAAATGTCTCTAGCTAACATAAATTATTAATTATATAAAAATTGATCTACTTTTATATTCTTTTTCACTAACACAGGTAAAGAAGTCTAAGTTCCAACAGGATGGGTTCGGTCTTTTCTAGGAAGTGTCAAGATCAAATTAAAAACTAAACAAAATTCAATTTGTTGTGGCTATAACCCTCGTTTGTCTCTTCCTAATAGCCACGCAACTTTTATAGTTTGTATTACGCCTTCTATCTATGCTGGAATAATTATTTCGTTCTTTCTTTGTCAATTGACCATAAGGACATATCACTTGAAGGATAACTTAGGTCAAGACTGTTTTGGTAAGTGCTATATGCATATTTCATTGCTCTGCAAGTGGGATATTCCAATCTAAAGGGATTTACAAAACTGCTCTCAAGATAGCTCATACCCTGCCTTATATTTATTGAAAAAAAATCTTTGTTAGCTCCATTATTGAAGCTTTGGCAGTTTTGATATTTGGCTATCCATAGTGTCTAGAAGTTTGCATTGAAACTATACATCTTGAAAAAAATTCTTATTCATATCTGGGAACAGATAAGAAGACTCTATTAATAGCCTAGTAGCACCATCTAAGAAAAATGAAGTAAAATCCTATAGATGTCTATGCTTGTTCCGTTTTATTTCATACCTATACCCAAAGTCGATAATAAAGTTTAATCTCACGGAGCGTGAATTCCAGCTATTTTGTCATCCAAAAGAAACAAATCAGCAATAGTGTCTGCCGTCATAACATTCATCTGTGCACAAAAGTGCAAAAATAATGTTTCTTTCGTAAGGAGGAGGGGGGTGGTAGGAAAATAAATCTCCACTTTAAAGGTTTTCTTCTATTAAAGATCCGTAATTAATCAGAATAACCTCAAATGAATAATACTAAATTTATGAAATTATGCTTATATGTAGTTTATGAGGGGCCACGGCAAACGGGCTTCACTGAGTTTATTTTTGAAAAAAGTTCAATTTTTGTAGGTAATTTCTTTCAAGTCAAGAATAATAACATTGACAAAGTTTACATATTACATTCATCTGGTTGCAACAGCTTACTTCTTACCTGTCACATAATCAAACTTGTATTTTTCAAAACAAATACATTGTGAAGTGAGGATTAAAACTCTTCTGATTTTATTTTACTTTATTTTAGTATTTGATGAACATGCCGTTTCTAGATGATGATTATTTGTGGTGTCAGGAGTTTGATGGAAGACTTGGTGAAATATCTTCGTCCACTGCTGTCGTAAGTTGGTTTTTGATCATAAATATATAAATAGTTAAATGAATATATACATATATATATATATATATATATATATATATATATATATATATATAAATAGCCAAAGTTTAAAAAAGTATGCCAGCAAATGGGTAGACATTGGCTAGTATATATAATCAAAATTACGAATCAGTTTGCCCAAATGGTTTTTAATACACATAAAATAGCACATTGAATAGAATGGACGCCGTAGAAATGGAGTAGACAAAGTCCAAGCAAAAAAGAAAATTATAGACAATAAATTTCCGGAAAAAATTCATTATCTGCTCAAATATTCTGCAAAAAAAATCTCTGAGGGAAAAATTTCATTCTTTTTACTCATCCACTCCATCCTGTATTTTTTTTTTTTTTTTTTTTTTTTTTTTTTTTTTACAGTTCCGTTTCGCGTCTAAAGTTTTCTAACGCAACGTCTCTTCATTATCATCCTTGAGACCATTTTCCAATTTATTTGTACATTGATGCATTTTGCCATATTCGAGATAACCATTTTTCCCGTAATGGTGGAAAAAAAAATCACGCTGAATGATAACAAAGATTGAGTTTCTAAATCTTCCATTAGACACTGTTTATATCGAAATTTTAAATCCTGAGAAAACGATATATTTTCGTACGCTTTGTCAACAGTTCCAAGTAAAAATTGTTAACAGCAAATCTAAGTTTAGAATACAAGAGACATGTATGTGAAGAGTAAAAAAGTCTACAAAAACAGCATCTGATATATATATATATATATATATATATATATATATATATATATATATATATATATATATATATATATATATATATATATATATATATATATATATATATATATATATATATATATATAATGAAAAGAGAAATCATCAATGTAACAGAACAAACACACAAAAAAAAACTGTTTTCCTAAATTAGTGGCTAATATAGACCAGCACTTGAACGAGGCCATAACCCTACTCATCCATACAACCACATAGGTCGAACAGCATAGCCATGCACAATCAACCATAAAGAATAATCCATGGACAGGCAGTCATGTCGTCAATAAGTATGTAGTTTCCAGTTAGACTCCTTATAGAGGACACATTTCTAGACAGCCCTGTTTAAAATACTGCAGCAAGAAACATCAACATTAATTTTTTGCAGGAATACGATTAAAACGAGTCAAAAAAACACTAAAACTAGCTTACACATTCATTAACAAAATATTTACTTATTGTTTAACAAATAACAATGAATTGTAAATTTGATTTTTGTGCAGCAAGAATAACGAGATTACAGACGAGTCATCCACCCACAATCAGAAAAAAAAGAAATATAAATGTAAAATTTTTTTTGGATAGGCTACTATGAAAATATGAGAATACGTAGTGTATGTAACATTTTAACATTGTCAGTGCTAAAGTATGCCACCAGGCGTGTGCACTTGTTTATCATATTTATTTATTTAATTGTTGCAAATAAAAATTATCTATCTATTTATCTATCCCTGAAGTAACTGAGTCTTTTGAAAATGTTTTTTAGCTAAACCGCTGAGAATCGTAACACACATAAAATGAGGAGGATTTACTATATTTACTTTATGTATTTTTTCAGGGACTGTCCGTTTCGACAAGTGCTGACCCCTATAAAGTTATGGCATCTATTTCTCAGCGTGACAAATTTAGAGGACCAACAAACTCGTCTTGCTCTCCCTCCCAGAGCTCACCTCAAGGAAAAGTTAGCAGCTCAACTCCTCCAGATCTTCTTACAGCTCTTGAATCCAGTGAGATCGAGAGTTACTTTAACGCAATCAAAGTAAGAACTGTAGAAATATAATATTTACATAAAATACATATTTCGACTTTATCGTTGTTAGTCTTTTATTACTCACTCTAAAAGCATAGCGTTTGAATTTCATACTCGTTGGAAAGGGGGTTACAAGTGGCCCCCCTTCCTCATCTTGATTACGGCTTTGCTCTTGTTGTGCTCTAAAAACATATTTTTTCTTCATACTGGATTAAATGAGTTCGGTGCCAGAATATAAGAAGTGAAAAGGTTAATTTTATCTTCTTCCTGATGGTGTATAGACAAATTTTAAAGAAATAAAGTTTACATTCATTTGGCTCCATAAAAAAAGAAACAGTAAGTATTATCTGACATGTCATTGAACTATATATATTTTTTTTTAATTTAATCGAATTATTTTCAAAAGTTACGCATGAACTGTGTTAAAGAAATAAGTTAATATCGACAATTCAGTAAAACTAAGACGAAAGACTATATTGATAAAGAAAGCAAAAAAGATCCATCTGACTTCAATTCTGTTTTCCTTATAAGTCACGGTATTTTTGTATTTGATCTTTTGTCTTGAATTTTTTTTTCCAAACGCTCGTTCATTGAAGGTTTTCTAAACAAGTTAAAATGGTTTCTTAAACTTCAGGTTTTGTGACAAAATCTGTGCTTGTAAAGTTTCATTGACTGAAAATTGTAACTAGCTGGGTCATAGATTTTTCCACTTTTTAATGGAAATTTGATTTATTTTTGTGCCCCTGTATTTAAAGATTTCTAGTCCAGAGAGAATTTTTGAACAGAGAAGAAAAGCAATAACGCCTTTATTATACTGCTCTAAATATATTTTCAAACTGAACAAGTATTAGGTGCACAGTTATATACATATACGTAGTACTTGGCCTTAGATGGCGTTTCTATATATTTTTTTTTGTATAAGCTACTGTGGTTGCGGGATGATAAAAGCTATATTTAAAGTGGTTTACTTACTTTGTTTTTTTCATGTTCAGTGATGATGCTTCTGGGAAATAATATATAAGCTTAGCTTTTGCATTTCTGGCTAAAAAGTTTGAAAGTCACTTGTCTACAAATGCTGATTTACCTAGATCATGATTTATTCAAAAAAGAGGAATTTAAGTCTGTCACTTTGAAATAAAATCAGGAATTTAAATATCGCTTTTATCATCCCACAACCACAGTAGCTTATACAAAAAAAAAATATAGAAACGCCATCTAAGGCTAAGTACTACGCATATGTAAATATATGTGCATCTAATACTATGCTATCAGTAATATCTATGCTATCAGTCATGTGCAATTCCTACTGGCAGAAGAATTAAATGGGCAACTAAAGAAATATGGACTGGAAGGAGCCCCTCAAAACAGTATTGCTAATAGAACACAATTGTTTATTTGCTTTTAGAAACAGGTTTTTCGGCCAAAAATTTAATCCAATCTGCTTGTTTGACATGTTTAAATATATTCTGAGAACACAAAGAACAAAAATAGAGTAGCAGCTTAATACCCGCTATACAAATACTCATCGTTGCGAAATCATCTTCCCTTATCCTTTCGATCCTCCAGTGTCCGAAAATCTTCTCTCTGTTGTGTATTTCTGCAAAAATCTACTACTCCATATTTTTAATATCTGGTTGGCTAATGAAATTTCCAAAAAATATTAAAAAAAAATTCCAGTAGTTTCAAAATAATATAACCATATGTGAATGTATCCTGATGGAGTAGAAGATTGCAGAATCTAGGAATACTATCATTTTTCACTAGGATAACAAAAAGAATGCTGTCGAAAATATTCACTCACAACTTTTTCTACTTATTATTTAAAAGCAGGCATATTTTAGGGTGCTACCGAACCATTTAAATTTATTTGGGGTATTGTGAGTCATCACTGAGAGAAAAATAGAGAGAGGAAGGTGAAAAAATAGTACCCTAAATGATGAGGTGAATATACATTTAAAGTTCTCATACTAACTACAATTTTGGAGCAGAACAGCCAGGGAGGAAATGGAAATAATTTTATTACCTTAGGTTACTGTACTAAAAGTAAACTATTGGTAAACCTACAATTAGTAGCTATACATATTTTCAACCGGTTGAAATGCATTTTAAATACCATACCTATCTATAAACGGAAATCTTGCTCTTAATTAAACTATATTAATGATAGTTAGCTTGCGTATAATTTAGTATTTTGTTTTATAAAAAGGAGTGCTACTAGCGTTACGAATAAGACACAGATAACACTAAAGTCAAAACCAGAGTTTGTTACTTTAACCTGGCTATCATCAGCTCCATATAGGCATACCGTGACCCAGTTGATTTTTATCAAATACTTGTCAAAGTCAAATTTGCTTTATACCAGATAAAAAAAAATCTGTTGCTGGTTTGAACAATTTTGTGTTTAGTAGGAAGATACTAATCAGAGGCATCTGGTAGCGTATGCCATAAGTACCAGACTAAAAACCGGATATGATTTAGAGAAATCCTCTCTAACTCTAAGTCACTCACAGTAATACACAATAAATGAAGAATATTAAGTTTATTCCAAGTCGGTCAATGAAGAATAAATTTTAAAGATCCGAACAGATTGAGAAACAGAACTAAAATCACGACAAGACGACTAAGACCTACTCTTATTGTAGGTCCCTTAAGTTTATATTCCCTATGAAACATGTAATTTTCACACCAAGTCTACTGCTGTAACATATACCTTTAAGCGAAGACTCTTAAACCACTAGATTCATTAGCTTTAAATATATTCATTCATTGAGACAGAACTATGACATTACTTAGAACTTTTCTTCGATATAAAGCTGCTTAAAAATCGGAAAATTTTCTACTTTCGTGTGTATTTCGCCTATTTTCAAATTATTTTTCAATCTAAATTAAACGCAAATCAAATTTTAAAAAAACCAATCCAGTAGATGGGTGAAGCTGAATCTTAGCCATCAAATGATAGTGGGTCGAAACATTAGAACCATAAGATTGGAGAAAATTAACATACGAGATACTTGTACCGGAAATGTATACCTTAAGTAGAATTCCGGGTCTAACCACCAGATAATAATTATTATTATGTAATTATTATGTACTGCAATTATTATTATGTTATTATAATTATTATGTTAACTTATAATTATTATGTTACTGCAAAACCGGGAATTCATTCAAATAAAGCACTGAAGGTAAATATTATATCTGAAGGTGTGTAACGTAATGTTAAATTCATTAATTTGACATATTTAGAATATAGTTTGCTCGTAACTTCTTTTTAGGTCTGCGATTCCTAAAGTGGGGTACAGGCCCCACTGGTGGGCCTAATAATATTTCGGTGGGTCATGTGCACCAGGTTAAACCTTCGGCTGACTATAGTGTAGAATCTTTAAAAAAAAAAACATTATCATGTGTATGATGTCTTATTCATATGTATTTAAATAGCATTAAGATACATGATAGGATTGCAATGACCTCATGCACTGTTTAAACGGTGTTGTATACAAACAGAAACTTTCATTAGTATAAACATGCCTAATGGACAACTCGAAAAAAAGATACCAAACCTTTTAAGTCTCCTTCAGGTGAATACGCATAAGTTCAGAGTAACAAACCTCAGGGGGCGATAAAGAGTGGAATCACTGATTTAGGTTATTCTAAGAGAAATATTGCTACGTGATGTATAAGGAGTATTCAAATTTTTTTATATCAACCTTAAAAAGTAACCATTTCTTTATGCCTCAATTAGAACTACGGTATTAAAAAGGTGATAAGTCAACACATGTGGGAAGCCTATGTTGTCAAGTTTGGTGATTTATGAATAGTTTCTGTTTTAGAGTATAAGGCCTGATAATTTCATAAAAATTTCTTCTGATCTTACAAGATTTATTTCGTCGGATTTTTTTTTTCTTCAAGCGAATTTAAAACTTCTAAATAGAAGAAATCTGTAGTTAATCGCGGCAAAATTTTTTAGGAAAATGGTGAAAAGTGGCAGCAATATTCAAACGCTATTTCCCTAATGTAAACTCTGTCTTTAATAATTTATTGTCATATGTTGAATATACCCTTTTCTTCTCCTTCGAGATGCTTTGCTACAAATAGCGAAGCACAATGAAGAATATATATCAGAGAGTCCGTTGAAAGTCGTTATTTTTCAGAACAAACAAGTTAAATGCGAGAAAGCAGTGACGCAGCCAGATACAACTGTCAAGTCCCCGATCAACGATATCCAGAAGAAGAAAAATATTCCAGGGCAGAATTCTTCAGATGATAAAGGTGGTGGGAACCTCCTGATTTCTGCAAAGGTAACCTTATTTCAAGCTTCAAGTTTGAATTTTTTGAATTGAACGTCTCCGTGTTCTTAGGAAGGTTGACAAATGAAAAAAACAGCAATAAAAAATAAGAATAGCGAAGAAAAACCAGGATAATCACAGTGAGTGAAACAACGAAGAATACTATTTAAATTTTTCCTAGGTGAATTTTGCCTCAGCATAGAATTGTTTTTAAGGTTCGTCTTTTCACACTGTCTTGTGGAATTTATGCGTATCTTTTATTTCTAATTCTTTATCGATACAGTTAAGTGTAGGTCTCAACCGAGATATTCGTTTATTAATGTTCTTTTTTTCACTGGCCTTGATTATCCTCGTTTTTTTCGTTATGATTCCTTTTCAATTTTTTATGCTTAGCTAGTGGGGTCTCCGAAATTATTTATGGCTATTTGTTCGTTAATACTCTGAATATATCTTGATTCCACATGATTCAATAAGATTTTCCAAATGTATCTAAGCGTACAACGATTTTCCTTTTGGTTCTTTCTGTTTTAATTGTCTCGAATTTGTGCCATCTACGTCACAATTTGTATGTAAAACTAGATGGCGATATTTTAAATAAAAGGAACTCCAAAGTCAGATGCTCTGCAAAAATTAGAATGGAACTAATGAGACAAAAACACACTCAACAAACGTCAATAACGAAATGTTATTTTCCCCAGTTAAATGACAATTTGTTTTTACCATTTAATGCAACATGTAGAAAACAGCACTAACCAAAACAACGATTTACTGTCGGGTGAGATGACTTAAAATTTTGCATTTTTTATAACGTCTTATTACGTATAATTTCTTATTACATATTTCTTGCAATGTCTATTTTTTGTTATTGACGTACTTTGTTCTTTCAAATTTTATTTTTGCATAATGACATAATTGGAAGCTATAGTTTTTTTGGAGGGAGGGGGGGGGGGTTCTTGTACTCGGAGGACTGTGTTTTTGTTTCTTTTCTTCTTATCGTTTTCTTTTTTGTTTGTATTTGTATTTTCTTTAACTAACGTAAGTGTTGGGACAACTATCAAATTTATCTTGATGATCACAAAAATTTTGCAATAAATTAGTAAATTACTAGTTTTTTTCTTTTTTAATATGCGAAGCTTCATCAAGATCCTGTTTTTTGTAACATGCCCATCTCTTCGTGGAATGAAAACGATGTTTTAATTTCATGGTATAGCTTAGACAGAATTATCAAATCTTGTAATCTTGAAATAGATTAGTGGTTCAAGTTATGAACAAGTAAGAGTGTTTGCCTTTGTGGGGCTACTTACCATTGATCACCCTGTGCTCAAGCTTCTGCTTGTATTACTTACATCTTTTTTGAAACTTTAAAGAAAAGCTTCAAATGGATTCTGGTTTATACATTTAATGCTATGTAACTACTATACATTTTGCCCTTCAAAACTGTGAATCTTTTTTTATTTTTGATATTATGATACATGGTAGATTTATTTAACCAAGAAGCCGAAAGAGGAAAAATTAACAAACCTATTTAACGCTAAACCCCCACAAATTAATATTAAAAATATATAATAAAATAAAAAACTTTGTATCGCATTTGTTTGCTTTCTGTTTTTACAGAACATCATGAAAATTTAGGGGGGGGGGATGTATTTTAAAAAATCTAAAGAGGGGGCTAGTTTGCTCTGTTTTTTCATTTTGTTTTATGAAAATACAAAAAATATATTTTCAATGAAAGTACTCCCAGAAACGGTATACTTTTTTTTAATCGAGAGGCGCTTATGCCCACTGAATCTGCCAAATTACACCATTGTAAACCAACGATGTTTAAGTTTCTGTTGCATGTTTTTGTTTGGGATTTTTTTTTTTACGATTAAAACGAAATGAAAATGCAGAAAAATGTGTATAATTTTTCAGTGAGACAATTAATAAACAAACAAAATTTTTTTCACGCATAATAATACAAGTCTTAGTACTTTGGCTTCACGTCCGGAAGCCTTTGTCAACGGGGTAAAAAAAGGGAAGGAAAATAAAAATAGCCTAACATCAACAAAATTGATTATCTGACAAACCTATCCTGTCTTGTTGGTCTTGCTTTGTGCTCAGCTGCTTCATTTGATATAAATAAAAGGTAAATAAAAGGGTGTTTTAAGATGCGATCATTTTTTCTTTTTTTACGTTTTTTACACAAGGTTTGTGTTTTCTCCCCTTTTCTTTACATATTTTGTTTATATTAGGCTAGTTTTATCTTTTCCACTTTTTTTTGTCTATTTGCTTACTGAAATATTATACCTGTTTTCCTATATTTTCATTTCGTTTTAATTATAAATGTAAATGCAGCTTGGCATAAGAAATTACTTACACAATTTTTTTGCCGTCCCAAATAACTTTATAATTCTGGTCCGGTGAATAAATAGATCTGATACTAATAAATCCAATGATATTTTGTCCTTTCGGTGTAGGATACTGTTGTAGGCTCGTCGCAGAATCGCATATTTTATCAAGAACATTGAACCTTAAAGCAAATATTTTTGTTAACAATATTTTGCAGAAAGAAAGTAATCTGAGGCGAATAGTATTTTGATGTTTTTCTATCTCCCTCCCTCCCTTTTCTATCAAAAATGAGTTTTATCAACTGTTGTTTTTATTCAACTTTTTTGTGTATTAACTCAAGAATATTGGTTTGTAGCAAATTGGAAAAAAACTTTTTAGCCCATTTCCAGCAGATCTGCTTTAAAATAGGGCCTCCGAAATAGGGCTCTCCCTTTTCTATCAAAATGAATTTTATCAACTATTGTTTTTATTCAACTTTTTTGTGTGTTAAAGTCCCATTTTCACAACTAATTCAAGGATATTGGTTTGTAGCAAATTGAAAAAAAAAACTTTTTAGCCCATTTCCAGCAGATCTGCTTTAAAATAGGGCTTCCGAAATAGGGCTCTCCCTTTTCTATCAAAATGAATTTTATCAACTATTGTTTTTATTCAACTTTTTTGTGTGTTAAAGTCCCATTTTCACAACTAATTCAAGGATATTGGTTTGTAGCAAATTGAAAAAAAAAACTTTTTAGCCCATTTCCAGCAGATCTGCTTTAAAATAGGGCTTCCGAAATAGGGCTCTCCCTTTTCTATCAAAATGAATTTTATCAACTATTGTTTTTATTCAACTTTTTTGTGTGTTAAAGTCCCATTTTCACAACTAATTCAAGGATATTGGTTTGTAGCAAATTGAAAAAAAAAACTTTTTAGCCCATTTCCAGCAGATCTGCTTTAAAATAGGGCTTCCGAAATAGGGCTCTCCCTTTTCTATCAAAATGAATTTTATCAACTATTGTTTTTATTCAACTTTTTTGTGTGTTAAAGTCCCATTTTCACAACTAACTCAAGAATATTGGTTTGTAGCAAATTGGAAAAAAAACTTTTTAGCCCATTTCCAGCAGATCTGCTTTAAAATAGGGCTTCCGAAATAGGGCTCTCCCTTTTCTATCAAAATGAATTTTATCAACTATTGTTTTTATTCAACTTTTTTGTGTGTTGAAGTCCCATTTTCACAACTAACTCAAGGATATTGGTTTGTAGCAAACTGGAAAAAAAAAACTTTTTAGCCCATTTCCAGCAGATCTGCTTTAAAATAGGGCTTCCGAAATAGGGCTCTCCCTTTTCTATCAAAATGAGTTTTATCAACTATTGTTTTTATTCAACTTTTTTGTGTGTTGAAGTCCCATTTTCACAACTAACTCAAGGATATTGGTTTGTAGCAAACTGGAAAAAAAAAACTTTTTAGCCCATTTCCAGCAGATCTGCTTTAAAATAGGGCTTCCGAAATAGGGCTCTCCCTTTTCTATCAAAATGAGTTTTATCAACTATTGTTTTTATTCAACTTTTTTGTGTGTTGAAGTCCCATTTTCACAACTAACTCAAGGATATTGGTTTGTAGCAAACTGGAAAAAAAAAACTTTTTAGCCCATTTCCAGCAGATCTGCTTTAAAATAGGGCTCTCCCTTTTCTATCAAAATGAATTTTATCAACTATTGTTTTTATTCAACTTTTTTGTGTGTTAAAGTCCCATTTTCACAACTAATTCAAGGATATTGGTTTGTAGCAAACTGGAAAAAAAAAACTTTTTAGCCCATTTCCAGCAGATCTGCTTTAAAATAGGGCTTTCGAGGCCAAAGGCTCCCAGGTTTGAAATCCACCGGAGACAAAAACATGAGGACCCAAGGGTTGAAAGAGCAATGATATGAATGTTTCTTGACAATTAGCTATCCAAGGCCAAACATACCCCCTTTTTCTTTACTAAGCCTACTGTGAAAAAATTGCAGTTCCGCATGAGTTAGAGCCCCCACCCTTGGAGCTGCACGGATCATATCATCCCAGAAGGCATATTTATTTAGTGTTTGATCTTTATTTAGTGTTTGGGTCTCAACGTGAGTTTTGTCACAGAACAGTGTATTTTAAGTTTAGTTATTTCCTTTTTCTAACTAAACCTGATTGAACCTTGAAAAATGGTATTTCACATGATTTTCGGTTTAATTTGGGTTACGGAGGGTACATGATGGTAAAAAGTGAATAGGAGGGGGACTAATTGCCCTTTAATTACAATTTGCTCCTAAAAAGTGCAGTGAATCTTATACTTTATGTTTAAGAAAAGATACAGGGGAGAAAAATCATTCTTTGGTTTGTAAATCCCATTCTCGTGACTTTTTTCCATATGAAGAGAAGAGTAAAAGGTGTACTTCAAAATTTGTTAAGAACTTTGCATTACATTGGTTTGCTTTCTGTTTTTGCATAAGTATCATTCAAACCATCAGTGATTTCACTGCATAAACATTTAGGAGGAGGGGGTGTATTATAAAAAATCTAAAGGGGGTCTAGTTTGCTCTTTTTTAAATTTTAGTTTATTCCTTTTGAATTCAATTACAAAGAACACCCGATGTCTGGAAAAGCCCAAAAAGAAAGAAAAGCCCTAATTATGAAAAATATAAACTTTCAGAGCAATGGAACGGAGAAAGTTGATTTTTGTCATAATGGTAGAAATAGCAATATAATATACTAGCAACAATAATCATGATAATAATAATGTTAACAATTGTGGCACCCTCCAATCACTATGCTAGTCTGTAAAGAACACCCGTCGTTTTTGAAAGAAATTAATATTGTTTTAAGCAGAGGACAAAATAACAATATATTAATTCTAAATGTATTTTGTCAATAATATTCTTTGTAATTCTTCTGTAATTTGTTAATTCTCGGGTTTTACTTGAAAAGATAGGAGCAGACATGTAGGGTAGGTAGGAAAGCTAAGGAAAATGTAGGAACATTTTGCTCTTTTAATATTATAGAAACAAAAATTTTAACAGAATGTTGAAATATATACATCCTAGACGTTACGGGGCTACGGAGCTGGATAGAAAAAAGTGGCAAAACTGCTGATTTCATTCCCAACAATAGAAGCACAGCGCTACTTGGCAAAATTAGATGGCATTTATGATTTGCTCTCAAGAACTGATCTAAGTTTTTAGTCTTTTCAGTTTCCTATTTGGGAGAAACTCTTAAGATTAGTCCCCTTCCTTCAGAAAAGAAGCTATGGTATAAAAATACATATTTGCATATGTGTGAATATGTATATGTTGGTGAACTATGGCTTCTTTGTTTAATCTGGTTTTATGTACTTTGCTCTTGATCGGATTTTAAACTTTCCTCAATCACATAAATTTGTAGCAGCTTACCCATTGTATAGCTTGTTAAATTAACTTATGAAAAACAAGTATTTTGATAGCATTGAATATTTCAAAAGAGTAGTAAAAATAAGCATCATTAATGAATTCATTCCTCCTTTGATTCTAAACTCAAGTCTTCTACAGTAATCCAAAAACATTGCGTGCCATTTTTGTAAAACATAATTTTACAGTCCACCCCTTAGTCTGAGCCGATTCTACTGATGAGTTGAATCGTTTTTCTCCTTTTTATTTGGTTTTCAATATATTTGAGCGTTTCTGCTTTTCCCAAAACATGTTACATTATCATTTCTCTTTCCTAGACATAGTCGAACAAAGGAGCATTTTCCATCCCATTTATATTTCCTTATCTTTGTGACTTTAGAAAAGTTTTTATAAGTAATTACTCCTTGATAAGATGAAAATAAAACTCAAAACACGCCTTTCAGTTTTTGAGCTCATGTGCGTAATTGGCTGCCTCATTGGTTACCACAATCAACATGTCTTGCGAGTGAGCCACATATTTGGTTGATTCTGCTAAGCAAAATAGAGATATACTTGTATTCTGAAAAAGGATACATTTGAAAAGCTAGGACATAAGCTTTCAAAAGTTATATACACAGGGAAAAGTTTCCAATTTCCATACTGGCACAAATCGTAACTGTAGTTGGCAATTTCTTACACGACTATGCTAGTTCACACTGAAGTTACAAGTTTTAGCCTGTTATCTATGCTTGTGCTTAAATATACTCGATTTTGTTCCAGACACACGCAAAGTGTAATTTGTACTTGAGAATATATTCTAAAATCCTTATCTTGAAACTTATCTTGAAAGTAATATTTTGCTATTCCTCTCCAGAGTGGGTTGCTATGGGTCCTGTTTTTAAGCTTTCGATTTTCACAAGTATAAAATAAAAATTCTTACTTCAAAAGTCATGATAAATTAATTATAGATGAGCACTGGGTATTGGCTTGCAAACTCACCTTTATTAATGGACTTGCAGGGAAACAATGGCTAATTTTTGGAAAAGGTGTCAGATATGCCTTATAGTTTTGGCGCGAAGATTTTATAATCCATTTTTTTTTTTACTCCTACCAAGACTCACGTTTTGAGGAAACAGCATATCTGAAAACTTGTTAATAAGACAGCATCAATCAAACTATAATTCAAATTCCCCTAGCCATATTCGACGCTACTAGCCAACTGGTTTGGGGTACCCCCCCTTTTATTTCACCACCGTCAATGAGTTCAAAATATCCGTAATAATATTTTGTGGTCTAATCAAAAAATGAAAGATATATTTTATGTAAATAAGGAAAAAAAGAATGAATGATTTAGTATGTTCCATGCGTAAAATTTGTCTTTTATCGTACAGACCAATTAGAAATTGTGTAGACAGTGGTGATGGTGAAGACAAGGGGAGAATCAATCCACATGGGGGGACTAAACCGAAATATGCTTAATTAGTCCATCGTGCTGTTATATCGAGTACTCAGCATCGTATTATGTAACAGGATTAGCGATTCAAAAATTTCAGCCAGGGAAATTCCCTGTTGCTTAGAATTCAATTATTCACGCTCTGTCAGATTTCATTCAAATTCAAACAATATCTGGATCTCTGGAAGGCTATCCTTCGTCTATGAGAGAACTACTTGGCCAAAATAAAAAACAAAAGAAAGATTGTTTGTCTTCAAGTCATTGACAGATTGACTATCTTCGACAAATGCAATGTCTCAGAAACATGAAAAAAAGACGTACAATGAATTATAACTTGTATTAGAAGGACACAAATAAATAAGAAAGGTAAAAATAGAACCAACTGCATCTAATTTATCCTGAATTAAACTAATGAATAGGCTGACATATACAAACCCATGATTCTATAGGGAGGAGGAAAAGGTATGAGTCAAAATGCTAGTAATTTTTTTATTTTTAAACCCTAGGTATTATGATTTGTCAACCTATTCCTTCCTCCCTTACCCCAGTCCCCTCCTATGTAGGGATATATGTTAGTGCTAAAAAGAAGTATATCCTCTGAAAGAACAGTCTGTAAGACGGAGCCTGGGACAAATATATCTGCTCTTCGTATCTTCGGGTTTAGACGAGTATTTTTTCTTCAATACGTGTAAAACAAAGTAAGTAAATAACTACAAGTAAAATGAACCCCTGGATCCAAGCATGTGGGGGGATGATACAAAAAGAGTGAAACAAAAACTATTAAATTAAACGAATAAAAATTATTATTTTTGAAAGAAAATTTTTATTCAAACAAATGCGAAAACGTAAAAAAGCAAATAGCAAGAGCAACCAAAAAAACAGTAATGGATGCACAAAGATTTAGAATTTGTTCTTAAGTCAAGTTGTGGAAAATTGTGAGATGAGAAAAGGAGAAAATTTGGAGGAATATAGAAACACTTGAAAAAGTCCTAATCGTCGGAAAGAATTGAAGAAATATATTTAAAAAATGAAAAAAATAAACCACCAAAGAAAGTAAAAAGAAAAAAAATGCAAGGATGCTAATACGACATTCCAGAAATGTCAGAGTGAAACAAAGGGATATATTAATAGGAATGAATTATTAGGAGCTATGTCAATTTAATTTTTCTATTAGAAACCTAAGGTCGTCTTTTTTTTGAATACTCTAGTTTTGAATACTCTTAAATCCACTTTATTTTAATAAATTTATTCAGTCTTTCTAAATATAATAATGTAAATGACTTGACGTAAAGTAGTTGAGTCATAATCATTAAGAGTAGACTTCAAAATTAGTACCTCGCAATTTAAATACAGTTTTTTTTAACATCAATTTAAAAAAAAAATCCGAAAAAAATAATTTCTTCTAAAAAAATTAAAGCACTAATATTAAAACCTAAAACGAGCGAAAATAAAGTCATATAGCAATACAAACTTAAGCAAACAGAACTTACTACCAATCATGGAATTACGGGGGGGGGACAGATGCCCTCCCGCCTAGAACTTCAAATTTACATTAGATATGACTGAAAAAGCAGATGGTTGAAAAAGCAGTTGAAAAAAGTTAGATGGCTAAAAAAGGAGTTGACATAAGACAGATGATTGAAAAAGCTGGAAATGAACAGCTGGAATGACGGAATAAAAGTCACACAAGAAGTACTTATCTTTCTTGGAAATATTTAGCTCTAATCAAAGAAGACTAACGCTGAAGCTTTTTGATGATTTATTATTTTTGGTGATTACTTATTAATAAAGATTTCTTAGGTATGATAGAACTTGCTGGCAATGTAAAGTTTTTTGAACTCCCAACATAACTTCAGCTCCCCCACCCTTCATAACAGAATTGGCTGCCCCTCCCCTTAAACAAGAAGCTACGTGCGCCCATGCTACCAATGAATCCCAAAATGAACATAAAATAAATGAATAATCTCATCGATCACAAAGAACTATAGCTACTTCTGTGCAAAGACCATTATGCTTATTTATAATTACAGATGCTGATTTAACAGAAATGCAAAGTGAACGGAATTTACCACCTAAAACTTCTGAAGGCCAGAGTGTCATTTGTGCTTTATTGAAGACTATTCGCATTTCGCTTAGCGTTTTTTCTATTTGTCATAACATCAACAGCAACGCGACCAAAAATAATATCAAGAGGCTAACTAAGGTTACTAAGTAATGGTGATGCCACCCCCCTGTCAGACTGTACGAACGGCTTGCTTGTTACTTGCCTTTCATTGAAAACAACATGTATCAAGGGTACCGGTCGAAAATTTTTCAGAGGGAGGGCCAAACGCCAAAATATCAGTGGTGATTGGATGACATGGAATATATTTCCATGACATTGAATTTTTTCGTAGGAATAAGTTTATTTTAAATACTTTTAGAAAAAACTCTCAAATAAAAAGAACAATTTAAATTGTACGCAAAATGAAACCAAATACAGTAAATTTTAAACGACGAGGATTCCTGGTAAAGAAACCAATCTATATAATCAACAATAATTATCATGAATTTAATTTTAAAATAAAATCAAATTCAAACCAAAATCACAGAAAGATTCATTGCTTCCGTAGATTATAGCAGATGTAGACTTGTTTTTATGCAATTTTCTACGCTTTAGAATAGTTTACAGAAGGAGTAGAGATGCTCAAAATCCTCATGCCTGCATAGATACCACGTTTTGATTTTATAACGGTCATGTAAAATGTACCTCTTTCATAACAGGACAGTTCTACCCTCAAACTTAAATCTCCTAAATATTAATAAAAAATGGAAGTAAGTAGTGACTTGGACCAATATTCACCAAAACTAAAAATGGAATTCTCATGAAAATTGCTATGCCGACAGTATTGGCTTTTTATGTTGATTCTAAATATATAAAAAAAAAAAATTAGCTTATTGTTTCCCACCCAAAACCAAAAATCTGAGAAAATTTGCCTGATTTTCGAAAAAAGGGAAACACCCCCAAACAAGCAAGCGATCTTATTCAAAATCCCTTTATTAGATTCATCATATCAGAGAACCCTACCAAAGAGGTTTCAAGCTTCAATCTTCAAAATGTGGAATTTCGCATTTTTTTTTTTTTTTTTCAGAAGAAACACCGTCGATGCATTTTTATTTGTTTTGATTTTTCCCAGGGGTGAATGTATCAAACTGAAGGTCCAAGATAATTGGGAGGGAGCTCATTCAAACATAAATTTAAAGCTCTTTTTTAAGTGACCATGCAGATTGCGTCAGGGGAAAGTCTTGTTTTCTTGTTATTTTAGGGCACCAAATTACGACTTTACCCCGAAGAGGACAAATTTGCAATCAATTTAAGATTCTGATGAGGCAATTGATTTAAAAGTATCAATAACTATATTTTAGGCTTCCCAGTTACAAAAGGAGTAATGACACACGGTGGCAGTACTGGATTCAACCAAGTTGATTCGCTTTATCTGTAATAAAACTACGCTACGTTGGGTAATCTGTAATTGCGTATCAGCTATATTGAGGGGGATTCTTTGTTTAGGTGGGGTAGTGTAGATTCTTAAAAAAAAAGTATATTTAATAGACAAACTGCTTACTCTTCATGAGGTTTCAGATAAATGTTGAAAGAGGTAGGATGGGAGTAGGAATTAATTAAATTATTTTTTTCTAAACAGCTAAAACGTTACATTTCCATATCTACCAGCACAGTGATGGAAAAGGCAAGACAATTCATCATCACCCCGCCAGGAAACTTCTTGGGGATGGCAAATACTTCTAGGAACTTAGTTTTCAGCAATTTTAGAATGTTTTATTTTCTTTTTCTATTTATATGAGGTACTTTAATGTATTTAAGGAAATGAATTCAATGTATTTATCGATAAGAAAATCCTGTTGTAGAGGTTGTCATGGCTTCAGCTATGTAGAAAATCAAAAGTCTCACAGAATTTCCATCCGTACAAACAATAATACTCCTTTTTATCCCACCAAAATTCTTTTGCAGTAGTATTAACAAGAACTATTTACCAAAGTTACTATTCACCGCTAATTTTTTAAGTATATTCAAAATTCATCCAAAATTGCAAATTCAAACGTAGTACGGTATTAATCAATGTCCAATTATTATTAACACATTTTAAAAGCAGTTAACCAGGGATTTAGGGGACCGCTTTTCTTTATATGAAGGGGGCTGTCTCCTCCTTAGTTCCTTACTCTTTACTGTGAAGTTTGGCTCTTTTTAAATTTAAAAAAAAAATACAATTGGGAAAATAAAATTTTTCAAAGCAAGAAATTTTTTTTAATAAACAAGGTGTTGAGAAGGGGGCAGTTTCCCTACTGAGTAATTTATATTTGTTTTAAGTTTTAAACTTGCTCCTTAATTTAATTGAAAAACTTTTTCTATTTGTTTAATTACATTTCATGATACTGCTAAGTTTTATGAATACAATACATTTGGTAACGCAGAAAGAACGATCAGTATTTCAATGATCTCTATTGGGATTTTGATGGGTAATCAAACAGTTCGTGGTAACTAACTGTGAGGATCGAACCGGCTCAATAGTAATTGAAACTTAAAAAAAACTGAATTTTCATAACAATAGATATATGAAAAAAGAATTGGATTATTATGCTGATTCCAAATATATAAGTTTCATTAAGTTTAGTCTTACCTTTCAAAAGCTACGAGCCTTATTCTCGAAAAAAAGGGGGAAAGACCCCCTCCAAGCAATAGAATTTTAATGAAAATCACACCGTCGAATTCAACGTATCACAGAACCCTACTTTAGATGTTTCAAGCTTATATCTGCAAAAAGGTGGAATTTTGTAATTTTTGCCAGAAGAAAGATCACGGATGCGTGTTTATTTGTTTCATTGTTTGTTTTTTTTTCCAGGGGTGATCGTATCAACCCAGTGGCCCCAAAACTTCAAGAGAGGGCTCATTGTAACATAAATGAAAAGTGCTAGTGCCCTTTTTAAGCGACAAGAAAAATTGGAGGGCAACTAGGCCCCCTCCCACACCACTTTTTCCCAAAATCGTCTGATCATTTTGAATTTTTTTTTGAAATTTTCAGATAGACTTTTTCCTTAGCATAATTGAAAGGCCAAATAACTATTTTAGAGATAAAATGACCCCCTACATCTCCTGGGGAAAGGTTTTTAAGTTACGAAATTTACCCATTGTTTTATTTGCTATTGGGAAGTATGCATACATTTTTTGGGTAGGTAGGGGAGGAAGAATTTTCCGCTGGGAGGATTTTCCACGGGGAGAATCTTTCATGGAGAGGGAAGTTTCCAGGGGGTGAACTTTTCAGGGGGAGTTTTACACGAGGTGAATTCGCCAGAATTCCTATGCAAAATTTCTTTATTTGTCTTGCTTTCTCTTTACCAATTCAATTTTAGGCGTGGAGATTCTAAGGGTAATTGTCCAGGGTTGATTTTTGCCAGTAATGAGTTGTCCAGAGGATATTTCTGTGGGGAGGGGGATTTTCTGTGGAGGTGGAGCCAGGTATTCCGAAGTTGTTTGAAAAACGATCGGAAATAATATTTAAATAAAATATGTTTTTTCAACTGAGAATAAGGAGCAACATTAAAACTTAAAACGAACAGAAATTATTATATATACGAGGGGGCTGCTCCCTCCTATACACCTTGCTCCTTACACTAAAGCTTAAATTTCGTCCTATTTTTTTAAAAACAACTCCTGAAATACAATGTCGTTTAATTAGAACAATTTGTAACTTTTTTAAAGTGCCGTAAAACAGTAGCTTGAAGAGCAAGGTGTTGAGAAGGGCAATCCCCCTCATATACATAATAATTTCTGTTCGTTTTAAGTTTTAATGTTGCTCCTTACTTTCAATTGAAAAAACTTATTTGTTTTTTTATTTAATGAAGCTTAGAGATAAATGTTTTTCTAAAGGCAATGGAAAAAGTGTGTCAATTAAAGTAAAAGTATATAAAAATAAAAAAATCAATTAATTACAAATAATACAAATAGCCTACTTGCAAAAACTAAGCATTTGATTTCCAGCATTCAATTCTGTTGAGCAATGCCGATGCGTTGGACGGATACTTTTTAAAAATATCGGCGGTTTTGAACTTGGTTATCAAACATCAAAATATTTAATGCTTTTAGACTCAATTGTTTATAAGAAGTAGCGCATTTTCAAAGTAATTTGTTCAAAGTAAAACATTAAAACTAAAATTAAGAAAATCAAATAAAAATTTTTAATTCAATATTTTTAATCTAATTTTGAATGCTTTCCTCTATTCTTAATAATTTGAATGGTTTTCCTCTATTCTGCTCTTTATACTTCATAACTGTAAAAAGTTAAATCTTTTTCAAACTGACAACTAAATAAATACAATCACTCCTAAAAAAACAATAAACGATAATATAAAACAAATAATAACGTATCCTTATTAAGTTGTTTTCCTTGTGTTTTCTATAATTGTACGAACTTTCTTGTGTACTAATAACTGCACTAATTACTAATAAACAAACACATATTCAGGATCACTGTAAAAACCTGATTCTTTGATTGAATGTTATCAATAGTTAGGCTCTTACATTTTCGTTACTGACAAGGATCGTTATTTACTTACCATTCATTACTATGAGGAAACTGATTTTTTTATGTTACTCCATCCAAATCATATAGAAAACATATTTGTGGAAAACTGAAAGGGTTCACTCAGTCACAAAGCAGAACTTAAATTTTCGTTATTAGGGTCAAAATCTATTGACAGGCAGCCAACAATGGGGAAACACACATTTTTTCCATGTTTTTCCCCTATTCTGCTCTTTTCCCTTTGGTTTCGTTATAATTACTTTATAGTCCCAGGTTTCCAGGGGTGCATGGCCCCCCTTCCCCCCGCCATCGCTATTGGTATGTATTTTTAACAGTGTAGTTTATATTTGCCAAAACAAAAAGAAAAAAGAATATTTTTTCCATTCCTCACTTGAATTTGATGAATTTGACTCTTAAAATATTCAAAACTCACTACTTTCTTTCATTTTCTTCTGCTCCACACATAATGGCACATTGATTCTATTACTGCCCACTTTCCTTTGATTCTGTTAGCATAAATATATGTTTTGCGCGCATAATAATAACAATTATTATTGTTAAATATAATAGATTGAATTGTCCTTGAAAATGTATTGACTATTTCATTGGTGTTTTCTTTCTGTTTTTTGGAGGGTTATCCTTTCTCCTTTCTGGCGTTTATGGACAGCACCATTCTAACATTGTAATTAACAGGTCTTGTTGATTCTTGCAATCATGCCGAGATTTCTTAGAAAATTTAATTCCGTCAAATTGGTTTTCATCCTCCCACACCCTTTTTCCTCTATAGAAGTCATTTCCGGTTGCTATCGATTTCGTATACCTCCTACACTCATCTTTTGAAGAACTTCCTTGTTTGGAACTTCCCTCGGAATAAAGAAATACGATTCGAAATCAAGCTGAATAATAGAAAGTTAAATACAGCCTACATTAATGTCTGGAACACAAGTCGCTTGGATCAGCATTTTTTCAGGTGGAAATAATACATTTCTTGTCATAACAATAACACCAACACAACAAAAGCAAGAGGTAAGACATACAAGTAGCAGTGGTGGCAACATTTATGACCATTCTGACTACAATGACTGCCTTAATTTGTTGCCATATGGTGCCCTGAATTACAAAAAGGGTAGTTAGCAGTCTCTAGATCTGTCCGACAAAACGATTTGTGGCAACTGTCAGAGGAAGGTGATGCCTCCCTGTACCCCCCCACCACCTATGCTAAGAAATTTTTTTGCATTTAAAGGTGAAATTGTGTGTTCAATTTATGTGCATTTAGCAACGAATCCGCCATTATACAGCATCATAACCTTTGAATTCAAGTTCTCTTCGGGCCTCATTTATAGACAAATGGCTGCTCGTCATAAGTTTTAACCTCACTCTGGATTTTCATTTAGAGTAGCTTATTTTGCTATATCTTTTAAAAACACACTATATATTAGGTTTTTTGATCGAATGAGCCAGCTTGCAAACTTTCGGCGATTGTCTTTCTGAAAGATAAGTCGTAGGGGGGAGGGGGATATTGTATGGGAACTATATTGCTCTTTATCAGCCCAGTGCTATTTTGTAGACTGCTATTCGGTTTTTGAACGTTTAAATTTTTTATTGCCAGTGGTACTTTATCTCCTTTTGTTATTTTTTCTTCTGAGATTTGCTTTTCTGGCACAGAGTTTAAGAAACTCAGATATTCAGATCATTTCGTTTTTAAATGTATCCCATTCAATTTCTTTTTTTTCCATCCTGCTCATAGCTCCCTTTTTGCGTCACACTGATGCTTATATGATGTGCTTATTTTGGCTTGTTTTCTAAAATGACGTGTCTTAGATCAGTTGTTTTTATGGTTTTTCTTTTCAGGACCTGAAACAGGAAATAAAGGAACAAAAAAAACCGCCTATTTTCAAGGCAGAACCACAAAGTAGGGAGCCAACACAAATTGAAGCTATGGGGAGGATTTTTTCCTTTTCTGATGTCCATTTAGAATCAAACTTTCCTTCTTGCAATGATAGCGGATGTACGGATTATGTCAGCAGAGATAGCGGTAAGATGTGTACACGAATTTCTCAATTGTTGGCTTTCCTTCGGTTTTACGAATGCTAGAAACCTAACATAATAAATTAAAGACATAATATATATATATATTCTGGTATTCTGGTTTAAAGATCCGCATCTGTCCGAGTTCGTCTTCATCTCAGTCCAAATTAATTCAAGTGGGTAGAGGAATTAGACAAGGAGGAATTATTTCTCCTTATATATTCAATTCTTGTTTAGCTACTGCCCTTAATTCTCTTTCCTGCTCGTTTGTTTCATTATCTCGAAATCTGTCTTACATTGCATATGCTGATGACATTATCCTTCTAAGCCGGTCCAAGTCTAGTCTTGTTTCTAATTTTAATATTTTAATTAATTGTTTAAAAGGTTTGGGCCTTTCTATCAGTTTTGAAAAATGTCAATTTTTTGTTGTAAATTGTTTAGAGGATAATGTCAGGGCGACTCTCGATTGCGGCAATGGTGTTATTTTTCAGTCGTCGCCAATAGTCACTTATTTGGGATTACCTTATGCTGCTTCGAAAAGAGATTTCAAACCAGTCCTGGTTCAGCATGTTCAGATGAAACTACGCAAGGCATTTGGTCTTTTAATTCGTTTTCGGGGTCTTTACCGTCGGGACGTCCTTGGTCGTATGTATAGCGCTGTTGCTCTGCCTCACGTATTGTTCCCGTCCCTCCTCTTCCGAAATTTCAGACCTTCTGATCTTTCGCCCATTAAAGTTGCTTATTTTAAATTTTGTAAATTTTTACTTGGCTTCCCCCTTTCTTTTAGTAACACTGAGATTGTTTTAAAGCTTAATGTGAAGGATCCTATAGTCTGTATAAAGAAAAAATATAAAACATTTGAAGATAGGGCAAAAATTAGCCTTTTAGGCCACAATTTATTTCGTTTTTTAGTAACAGTTCTGGCTCTTCATGATTTATAGGCTAATCTATTTAGCAAGTTTTTTTTTTTTTTTTTTTTTTTTTTTTTTTTTTTTTTTTTTTGTGTTCGATCAATATTTGATAGGTTTTGATTGTAAGTGTTATCAGTTGTTTTTTCTTTATATCATATTGTAGCGTACTCCTCATTTTTTGAGGGAAATAAAGAAAATAAATAAGTATATATATATATATATATATATATATATATATATATATATATATATATATATAATATCATTTTTAATAATAATTTCTTAAATATATAATAATAGAAAGCTTGATTATATCTTATAATAGAAAATTTAATAAAATAAACCAATTAAAGGCACACCAGCCATTAAAAGTTGCAAACCCATCATTGTCACAGATGAGCATAGTTGACCACTGGCTCACTTTGCTTCGAGCCCAGATGGGCCAAGGTCTCGCTTAATGGCTCAAGTAATACTGAGTGACAAGGTAAAACCTGTCAAAATTTCTACTAAGAAGCTTGAAAGGTCGTGTCAGTATGGCTATGTTGGCACACTTTGGTCTTTTGAAGGTACACGTCAAAGATCCTTGCAGGATTTCAGTCCAAATAAGTGAAGCATGCCAATCTTTCTGCTGAGAAAGTTGTGACTGGAGAGACAGGGCTGTTGCTCGGGTGACAATCCATGTTCAATTCTTCAGTGACACGGATCAAAAATTTCTCACGAGATTTTGCTTCAAACAGGGTACACCATGCTTTCATACGCACTAAAAAGTTTGCAGTGAGAAAGATTTGGCGATGTTAGAGAGGCCACGAGATCAGTTTAATACTTTGATAAAGTAGATTGAAAATCCTTGCGTGATTTTTCCTCAAAAAGTGTACAACATTCTTGTATTTCTGTTCATAAGTTAGCGAGGAGAACAGGAGAGGAGGTCTTGGAGGGACCAAGTACGATTTCGATTCTAGCAAGGTGCCAGCTACATATATTTCTCCGTGGAGTTGTACTAGAATGTCAGGGTTCAAATACATACATTGAAATGAAAACATCTCCCTCCTGAGGAATAAATACTTCGTGTCAATGTCTAACGTATAACGACTTATAACTGCATTGTTTTTTAGCTGTAATGTAGGAACATCTGAAGTGTAGAGAGCGGCTAGTAGAATGAAGAAAATGAGCGTTTTTCATAGAGAGATAATAATGGCCCAATAATTGTAAAAGCAACCTTCCTATAATGAGCTGAATTACACTGTAAGAGAATCTTTTTTAACAATTAAATTCAAAGGTAAGAAACTGAAACTTGAATACAAGTTGCAAGCCAGGTCGTGTTCAGGAGAGAAGCTAGGGGGTTTAGCCCCCCACCCGTAATGTGTGTGCAGTTCATAAAAACATTAAAAAACATTAAAACATTAAACATTTAAAAACATTAAAATGCATAAAAACAAATTTACGATGCGTTTTTAACGTTTTTTGTACCCTCCACCCCCCCCCCCATAGAACAAAAATCTTGAATAGGGCCCTTGGTGCCAGTACGATATAGGCAAGAGGGACCAAAATTTATCCTCATTGCTGTCTTCTGTAAAGACGTTATCTTCCTCAAAATTGAAGACTTGCTCCTGTCCCGCGCATAAAAAAAAATAAAAGTTGTAAGGATAATTAAAAGAACAACATAAGGGGAGAAGACTCTCAGGAGCAAGAAAAGGATTGATGCGGTTTAAGTTAATTCTTAAGACACTTCATGTAGAAAAAGAAAAAAAATAATTGGATATTTATATAAGGAAATCCAGCCATATATCCAGTAGTGTACATCCAGCTAATCAACTGTTCATGAGTTATCCCAAAGCCTGTCTCTGAGGGTTAAGAATTCATTTTACAATAAAGAAAAAATGTCCTAATAACTATACATCTCCCGTCTCCCTCTAGATATATTTTCGTCCTGATTTTGTCAAGGTTATTTTACTACGCCTTGTTTTGCCTCAGTTTGATATAACTACAACTAATTCAACTTCTTTTATATCCTTCAGGGATATATTCCCAATGTTCAAGCATGCTGGCTACCCTACTGTCTCGTCCGAAACTGTCAGACCTCAGTGACCTCGACTCTGGCCTTGAACTTAGTGCATCGGTAAACTTTGATCTTCCACTTCTTGGGGGAGAGCTGCCCGTTCTGAATGCTGATGATTGTAGCCACTTGGATGCCAAACCAGGTAGTGCTGAGGAAGAACAACAGTCAGAGCCATCCAAGGTAAGACTATGCCTTGCATTTCACTTTTAGGCAAGAAAAATATCATTAAACGAGTTCAGGTGATTTCCAAGTCTATTTTATGGAAGGAGGATATTATAGTATTCCTCGAAATACGATTTTAGAATAGATTATAAGCAGCTATGGGAACTTGCCGGAGAGAGGCGCTAAAGTCTAAAAAAGGGCAAGTTTCATAGAGAGCCATGGTATTGTTTCTGAATTTTTTAAAAGTTTGCCCTCGTTAGAAAGTGTCCCACAAGACTTGTAAAATATGTTACAGCGTCACAAGTACTGCTTTCCTAATTTCAACTTCCCTCGGTGTAAGCTGTAACAGATAAAAAGCAATTCTCATCCAGCCACTTAGTAGCAGGAACATTTTCAATAGCTAAGAATAGAAAAATTATCGAACACTCTTGTGTGGGCTAGAACTATAGCCAGTCAAAGATAATATGACTTCAGCTATCTTTGCTCTTCCTGGTTTTTGCAGGATTACTGGGCATAAGTGATCCAGGTCCTTATCCACGGTAGTTTAGGGTAGTAATCTTCTTAGTCGTCGTCGTCATTTTGATTTCTAAACCCCTTGGACAAATATTTTTCTTAGCTGGTAATACGGGTATGCTGAAACACTTAGTATGCATAGTGATAAATTTAGTAACTATGTTACCGTGAATGTCCGAAATCTGGTTAATGTCGACATTCATTGATGAATGTTCGAAATTCCTTTTCCTCTGCTTGGATTCAATTGGCTTTGCAAAGGTTAGGTTAGTTTTGATTGGGCTAGGTTAAATTAGCTTATACATCTCAGAAATGGGTTAAAAACTTAACCCAACCTATCAGACCTTGCATAAAACTGAAAAAGTTGACCAGGAATGCTGACTAAATCCAAAGAAAAAAAAATCTTTCGTATATTTACCGGTAAATGTCGACATTCACCAATTTCGAACATTCACCAATTTTGGAAATTCACGGTAACAACTATATGAAATAAATATTCAATTTTAAGTTGGTTAAAAACATCTTAGGGTAAAATAGGCTTATCAGTTGACCAAAATATCAATTTTTCCTTTTTTTTAAGATCTTGGGGGAACTTAGTTTTTCAAGAGTTATTGGTCTGTTTGATCATCCTCGTACTGATTTAGACATGCGCCATATTTCGGATGCTTTTCATCGCCATCTATTTTCACCTTGTACATCATCATATTTTCACTATTCTTCACTATGCTTCTAAAAACCTATCTATGCTTCTATTTTATGCTTGATATGAGATTTCCATATAAACAACGAATGAAATAAGGAAAAAGATCCATATTTCTTGAAAAGCTCAGTGGTCAAAATATATGAAGAGCAAACACAATTCCCTGTAAATTTAGGGTTTTTATGTATTGATAAGTTTTTCTCTGAGCTGAAACAAATGAGTCAGCCTAACCTTAAATTGATCAAATGCTGAATATTCGGCGTTTCTTATTTTTGTTTCAATTCCAAGTAATCTCTTGGTTTCTTGTTTAATTTTCTCCGGAAAATAGGGACAATAGACAGGGGTTACAAACTGAACAGGAACGATTCTGACGGCGTAGTTTAATAGGGCGAGCATATGGGAAGTATACCTACTCTTCCTTTTTTTCGTGTGCCATAAAAGTGATGGAAGAAGATTCTGCGGTCAAGCGAGAAGTTCTGCTATTTATGTAATTATGTTGAGACCTGAACTTTCAAACTGTCAGACTATTTGTTGGTTTATAAGTAAGGAGTGGCTCGTCCCAACTGTAACAGAATATTTGAAAAACAGAATTGGGATGAAAATTGGTACATCAAAAGAATCCATTTTTTGTGCTGAGATAAGTTGCGTAATTTAAAAAAAGGGGGAATCTCCCCCAAATAAAAATATGTTAAGAGTATGAATATAATATGTTATTTACTTATATGAGCATTTTATTATTTTCAGAGTTTGGAGTTTGACCGAGTACATTCAACAACTCGAGAGACTAGTCCGTCTCATTTAACCTTATATGAAAGAAGAAGGCTTAATATAATTGCTGCAAATCCGATATTAGCAGGTGAGTTTGTTCTCAAATAGGCTGTACTTTTAACAAAACTAAAAAAAAATTCCTGGCAGAAATTAAGACTTGAATTTTCAAATTTACCCGTTTAATGTTAGTTTAGTTGTAGCCGGTATTTCATTTGGAAAGTTCAATCGTCTTGCTGGAGAATTGAGAAGTCCCAAAGGCGAGGAAAAAATCTATCTTTCTTTTCTACAACATCGGATTCTCCCATGGTAGATTACCTTTTAACCTAGAATAGAGAAAAATATCCTTTCATAGAAAGTTCATTTTGAAGATCTAAGCTCGTGTCAGGATCACATACAAAAACTCTCACTTGACTGGAATTCTCATCTAAAATCCTCCTTTCCCGGCGTAACTAGCCCTTTTTAAAGGAACTGGTGTTAATGACAAGTAGTACTTTTTTAGATTTCATTTTGTCTTGATATTGCAACAATATAGTCATTAGATACAATCATTCTAGGGAGGTATGGAGATTTGGGGCTCAAGCCTTTGCGTACCAATTTATTTCTTAAAGACTTTTTGGGGTGGGGCCGTCATAACAGCTAAAGAACATTCTAATTTTTGTGGAAATTAAAGACATACAGCAAAAATACCGAAGTTTTGGGTGGGAGTCAGAAGCCTTTCTTCTTGAACAAATTATGTGCACGATGGGTCTTTCGGACCCATCGACGCAATCTTGTGAATTTTAAGATTGCCTCCATAGCTTTCTATAGTTCAATCTTTTGGCTAATGATGCCCACTTCCTCCATTTTCTATATATCTGCTTACCAAGACTAATCACCAGGGTTGCCACCAGGACATTGTTACTATCAAAATGATAATTTTAGACAGTGTAAATTTCAATTTTAAATGTAATTTTACCTGCTGGTCTGTTGCCCCAAGTTTTAAAGAGAATAGGACAATAGAACTGAGATAAATAATATCTGAGATAAATAATAATATCTGTTAGTTTCAAGAGCGTATGTTGTGGAAACGCTAAGCTGATTTTTTCACAAAATACTCGTGTTTTTTTGGCAAATATATTGAATTCTTAAAAAATTAAACATTAAAGAAAAGAGTTTAGTTCTGTAAAGTCGTGCTAAATCATGCCATATGAACGTCAATCTACAATTTCAGTGTTTGCATAAACTAAGTGTTAAAACATTCAGTTTTGCCACGTCAAACTCCCCACTTCAAAAAGTCATCGTCAGAAACGGCAAAAAATTTTGGTTTAGAAAGACTTCTAAGAATGGCAGCTGACGTAAAAAAGAACGTAACTGACAAAATAAATTTTTCCCTGGCTTGAAAACCAGCAATTAAAAAAAAAAAAAAAAGGATGAACACTTTTTCGCCCGATCTATAAAATGTGTCTAAAAAAATCAAGTAGTGGCAACTCTGCTAATCATGTCCTTCCTGTTTGCATAATAAAGTTGAATCTCGGCTAAGAAGAATCTTGCCAAGGAACTGATTATTTTTCCGCTTAATCCGGAAGACGAGATTCGTTTGGAACTTATACAACTAACAAAATAAATCTAAACTAAAATGTCCAAAGTCAATAATCAAGCAAAGTATTTTAAGTGTGTATTTACAAATGTAAAACGAACGAAAGTGGCTCTATTCTTAAGAGAGAAAGGATCGAGTTCAACTCTGTCCTAGATTCCTCAGACATTAGTCTGATGATATGGGAAGTGTCAGATAAGGCAGAAGTGTTTTTTGGAGTTTTATAAGCCAAGACCGTATCCAGAGGAGGGGGCTAATGGACTTTGACCCCCTCGAAGTTTTGTCCAAATTGCTACACAACAAAAGTACATATAAACAAATTTGGGATACGTTTTTTTTATTTCCCCCCCCCCCGCCTCCTGAAGTAATTATGGATACAATTTTTTTTACAAGCACAAGAATAATTGCAGGATTTGAACATACGGAGATAAGTAAAAGAAATAATTGTTGGAATTTATCTCTATCTACCATAAAAATAGCAAGATTTTATGTGATCAATCTTTAATATCGTTATTTTGTAGAATAAAAAACATGTATACTTTTTAAATCAATTGTGGTATCGCTAGGCCAGGTCTGTAATGCTTATTTTGGAAATTGCAAATTTTTTATGTACCTTCCCGCTTCGTAATACACGTATTATTGTGAAGTTCGCTTCTACTGACATTATTCAGTCGTCTTAGTTGCTAAACTAATAAGCCATGCTTTTGAGACCCTAGGCAGTGGGATAATTTTGTCAAAACCCTGTGGGGGGGGGGGAGTTGGAGCCAGTTTTACCTAATCAAGTAGAAATGACAGTGAAAACTAAAAATGAGCCAAATAGTACCACAAAGTTAAAGACACATTAAAGAAAACTGACCTATTTCTTCGGATGCTTGAATAAGGCAGGTTTATCTTAGCGTTGATGAGATTTTTGAAGAAACTAAATATTAGCGCGGATGGGGGGAACGGCGGTATGGATTACCAGGCTTAGGAAGGGGCATTTCATCCCTGCCCCATAGGAAATTACACCCCTGACCGTAAGTCCAAACCATAATCCAAGCGTTTTTGTCTGAGATAAAATTTCAAGTTGCGTATGTGTCATAGTATTTGTATTCTCTTATTATTTTTTTTTTATTTTTGCCTAGAGTTGGTCAAAAATGAATTATTAGTGTTTTTACTAATAGAGTTTAAGTTTTTGCTCAAGAACTAAAATGTGGTGTTAAAATTATTTTTCAGTTTCTGTACTCTTTAAGAAATGCAATCCGAAGTTTTTGGTCACCAATATTTTTGTGATTATTTCTTTTTTTTGCAAGATTAGGGCCTTTTGTTAAACAAAACTCCAAGGGAAACTATTAAGGCAAATTATTGGGCTAAGCTCGGATAGTTTTACCGGATCGTTTCTTGCATATGTACCTATACCTAATAAGTTTTTAATTTTTTTTTGGGTGGCATTTTCTGTGTTGAAGACAAGAAACTTGAAAAAAAGAATCGTTAATACGGCTACAGGTGTAAAAAAAAGAAAAGACTAGCAAATTTTAGAAAGATATTGCCCAAATCTTTTGAAAATCTGCCCAGTTTCCCTTGGTCCAAAATAATTAGCTTTTAAGTTCCAAGTAAATCTTGACACTTTCATGATTAGGTCGGAATAGGCATATACACCTCTTTAAATCGTCATTTCCATGTCGCAATGGCCAAAGTTACTTTGAAGTAGGTGCAAAATGGTCACCTTTCTTCTAACAAGTGGGAAGTCAAGTTGGGGTTGTTGGAGGAGTCAGTGGCTGTGACAACAAAAACCGAAAATATTTACGTGATTCGGACTCAAACAAGATAAGAATGCCAACTTTTCTACTAAAACATAGGTGGCTAAAATGGGAGAGGAATGTTAGAGGCTGTGACGGACCACTAAGCGCAGCTTGGGCGTGACTCGTTCCTACTCTGATTCAGGACTTAGTTCTTTTTTTTTACTGAGCTTTTTTTTGGATCGAACAACATTTGTCCATTTCTGTCATGAGTCAGAATTTGAATTTGACAGTGAGTTAGGACTTAACTGGTTTTTCCACCGATTCAGTCTGCATCTTAGACTTAGCTCACTTTTGTTGTGAATCAGTAAATTGCTCGCTCTCATAGAGCGTCCCCAAAATTCAACAGCTCAAGCTTAGATCGCTTCTTTGACGAGAGAAATTTTATCGTTTTTGCACCGGGTGATGACTTAGTCATATAACTCGCACTCTATAAACCCTCCATTACTAAATTTTTAACCGAAAAGCTGACAATTGCACGTCATCTGAGCTAGAATCTTGTAAATATTGAAAATCTCAGTGCTGAAGCGGGCTAAGTGTAGTTCATCAATAAATCTCTTTTGGGTAGCCGTTTTTAAATCACTAGACCCCTTTTTCAAAAATTATGCACACTTTTATTTGTTAACAGCTTTTGATGAGCAGCTTTAAAATTGAGAAATTTTATATGTTTAAAATCAGCATAAATTTTGTTGTAACATAATTTTAATTGAGGATTTGTATTTCAGAGTGAAAGTTTCCGTTGACAATGGGTAGTCTTTTTTTCAGTTTTTTGCCGTGAACTGTTTGATCCATGGCTATCTTAAATTTGAGGGAAGCTACTGCTCTCTCATTCAATCCCCCTCTCTCTCTCCCTCCCTCCCTCTCTCTCTCTCTCTCTCTCTCTCTCTCTGTCTCTCTCTGTCTCTCTCTCTCTGTCTCTCTCTGTCTCTCTCTCTCTGTCTCTCTCTCTCTGTCCTCTCTCTCTCTCCCACTCTCTCTCCTTTCTAAAATGGTAACAATTTTAGTGTTCCGAAAAAAACATGGCACTTTATTAGTACAAAGACGCTCTATTACACTTACCCTCCCTCTTCAGGTAAATGTTTGTAAACTCATCTACAGAAGAGTTTTTGTGTCCATCCACACAAGTTCTGGTGATCCAAGAATGTAACCAAACGGCCAGGGATGGTCTTTAATTGTTATGTTTTAATATCCTACCGGAAATGACAGATCTTTCTAGCACTGACATTATTCACACCATCATTGACGTCTACTCCAATCAGGATTAAAATGAAGCAGAACGAAAAAATTGTTAGATTCTCTTTTGAGTTGAGGAGGCTTGTCGTCACCTCGAGTCTTGGAGGTTAAGAAGGTCTTAGAATCCCAACATTCTGTCAGTTAATATTGCATGTGGATTCCAGTGATCCCACAATTGTCTAAGGTCAATCCGTAGAAATGTCAGCCACTTAATTATTCCTTGAATAAGAGGTATTTCTATTAAAAATTAATGTCTAAGATAAACTCCAGATTGTGTTTCACAAAACGGGCTTTAATTATTAAAATCGCTGAAAGACTGCACGGAATTTACTAAGAACGCAAAAAATTAATTCTATAGCCCACAGTGTGTTTCAGAACTTAGTTATCATTAATGGCCATCATTTATTTATTACTACCTTTGACCTAAAATGGCAGATATTTAAAAAAATAGCCAAAATACTTTCAGTTCATAGAAGTGGGTGAAAACGTAGCTTTAAAACAAAAATGATAAGTAATTAATAGTTATCATTAATAATAGTTTATTTCTGGAATATACCCCAAGTTTTGAGTAAATGCTACAAATGTCCCTTATGGAGGGGTTCTACACAGGCATTGATAAATCAATTACAGATTGGGTACTTGGATATTACTTTAAATTTTTACCAAATGCGATTATGCTTTTAGACCATTTGATTAATAAAAATTCATAGCGTAAATCCTGGCAAATGTCCAGTGGTAAGCGTTCAAGACATGCTTGGCATACTTATTGTGGCAGCATGAGAATCTAGAGGCTGGTTTAATTAAATGGAACGAACCATGATTAAAGACAAAATTTTTATCAGGAGACAAAGTGGATGCTGTAATTAAAAAGACATTATTTGACGGTTTTGGTAAAATGTACATCATTGTCCATTCGCATAAGCTAAGCAAGTACTACTGATTAGTTTGGTCTGTTTCCTTTTATTATTTTTTTTTGTTCACAAGATGTTTAAAAGTTGGTACTTTTTAATAAATGTCTTTTCTTACCCTCAGTAATAGTTAGAAAATGAAGTGTCTGATATCAAAACTGCTTTGTCTTATCTTGGATACTTAAGAAAATACTCTTTTACAAACAACTTGTTCTTATTAAAAGTAAAAGATAAATACATAGAAACAAAACATGAATATAATTTTTGAATCTTCGACCATCATGTATAATGCGTTGTTCAGCAAACTAGATTTTGAAATACAGCAGCATATAGAGGCTACCAAATATGTTATTTATTATTAATTTAATGGGGCCAGTTTGGCCCCCCATCCCAACAAGAAATCTGCGGGATTATGCTAAAGAGACACTTTTTTTCTACCTAATGGCTGAAAATGGAAGGTTTCATAGTCCCCCCCCCTGATTCAACATTTTGCATATACACCAAAGTGAAAAAAAAACTCCCAATCCTTCGGGTCCATAAGAAATGTGTAGAAAATAGAGGGGGAGGGTGAACCTTTAATGAATTCCCTACCCCCTGCTTCACTCCAACCTTTCCCCCGCCAATCCCTACGAATTTCAACAGTGGAATTTCATTGGGTGGGATATGACTTCATCATGAATACTTATCAAAAATACTCTTCATTACCCGCATAAGTTTATATTCTCAGTTCAAAATAATATGATTTATCAATATTTGTAGCAACGACAAGAAAGGTGTAAACAGATATCACTGGCTATCTTCCAGTATAATTTGGTTTGCAATAAAATTTTATAGCCTATGAAATACAACTTATGTCCATATCCGTCACCGAGTCACTAAAACGGACAGACGGAACATTGACGTTCAACGACTCGGCAAAAGCGTCAAATATTCGAAATAAAAGCGCAGTAAAATGTGTGTCTCAGCCGCAGTAACTTTGATTGTATTGCTGATAATTAAACCTTTATGAGTCACTTATACACGTTTACTTTATCACTATTAATAGAGCTTCTAATTAATAATGCATTGAATGATTGACAATTGCTGTGGAATAGTTTTTTTTTTGAAAATTTGAGTGGTTATAGTCAAGTCGCCTCCCTCCACTCTTTCAGTCCATTGACCGTCACTAGTGAACGACATGGTGATAACCTCGCAAATACTGCTGTTGTTGCAGTTAAACTATTCAAGCTAGAACTATGAAATTTTTTGCAAGATAGTTATGGAACAGTAAGTATAAATGAAAATCTTAAGAAATTAAATAAAAAAAAGGAATGTTCTTTTTGCAAGCATGTGAGAACAGAAGGTCTGAGTGAGCGGAAGGAGGCGATAAATGGTGGTGGCGTCGGGCTATCTTTGTAAACGCCGAAGGTTCGAGCTACCATACAGTGCGTGAAGATGAATTGAGAGGGACATTCACTTCCCTTGGGCTGTAGCTTGGACCTTTAGCCCTTTATCCCTGGGCATTTTCCGCAAATAAGTAATTTGACAGAAATGTATGAATGTGTCCTTTCTACTTTGTTTGCCAAAAAAAAAATATCAGGCTATATTTTGTATAGATATAACGCTCTGCCTTCCGTCTGTCTCTCTCTCTCTCTCTCTCTCTCTCTCTCTCTCTCTCTCTCTCTCTCTCTCTCTCTCTCTCTCCCTCTCTCTCTCTCTCTCTCTCTCCTCTCTCTCTCTCTCTCTCTCTCCCTCCCCTTCTCCCTATCGCTCTTTCTAACTTTCCTGCGAAACCAAAGATGAATTCTTTTTGAGTATTCGGAGTGTTTCCTGTATTCTGTAACAAACCACGCATATGAAATGAAGTAGGGCATACAATAAGTTATTATTTTACTTTCAATAGAGAAACTAGCTGCACCTACTGCGCCGTTGCCGATTCCGGATGCAAGCTCAACACTAGCCAAAAGACTGGGATTGCCTTTTAACGATGAGCCCAAAACGCCGAAAAGGGAATTTTGAAAAAAACTGTAAGTCTTTTTATATTTAGTTTTCGCTTGGATTACCGTCTTTTAAACCGTTTAATATACTAACGTTTATCGTCTTTCAATCTAGCATTTTGCCAGGGGAGAAGGGTAAGCCTGCAAATTTCTAGCTGCAAAAGTTTGAAGAAGAAGAAAAAATAATTTTTCTCTACCCAGATAAATGGGTACCTGTGTCGTCAGTAGAACTTACCTAAAGTGTGTGCGAAGAAAAACTAACGACACTAAATTATGTTAGATAAAATAAAACAGGACTTATCCAATTTTGTTTAAAGTTTGTTTGCTTGTTGTTTTTTTGTCTTGCTGGTTTTTTTAAGAACTTTTAAAGGTATTTGAGATGCTTAGACAGATATAAAATTGATCAGTGTATATTTGATTTTTTACTTTAAAGGAAACCCTGACTCAGGTATGTACACAGTCTACGTCCTCTCCAGAAATCGCAAATTGTTTTAGTTTCTTAGTTTTTCTTTATAATTACTTATTTTTAGTGCTTTAAGCTATCCCTGAATACATGTACGAGTTAATATCATATATTGATGCACCATATCTCACGACTGTTTTGTTTACCAAGCACCAATGAATGTCAAATTTTGGAGACATGGTGCAAACCATTTTTAAAGGTCTGTTATGAAGAATCTTTTATATTATCCCAATACACCCCTTGCGTCTTTCCACATAAGTTACCATCATTTAGATTCAATGATGGTCTTAGGCTTACACGGCTGTATTTTACGCCGTTTAAGGCCGTTTTTGCGCTTTCTGTAAGATTTCATCCTTTTTTTCTTGTTATCTCCCGCGTTGTGACGAAGGACTTTCTACCGATTCCCGAATTGTTGTTTTTGTCGTCTGCTTTTAAGGGATGGGATGAACAGCCTTAATAGGAACACGAACGGTACTATGTTTTGGTTGCATTTGCTGTTCGTGATCTGTTTTTCAAAAAAAAACGCAGGTTTGAGAACTCAGGGTCCAGGGATGAAGAGAAAACCGTTGAAGATGCAACCAGAAGTGAATAGACTGTTGTGAAAATCGAATTTTTTTGTACTTTTGATTAATTACCATACTTTCTTCGACCGCTTTTTTGATAAAGCAAGGTACTACTCTTTGAACCAACAGTTTATCGGTATGCTCATTTTTCCTATCATTTTAATGTTTATTCTGATTAGCTGGTTACAAGAAATTCGTGCTTGAAAATGACAGCAATTAAGCCCATACGGAAATATATTATATACTGCAAAAAATATGTTTGACTTCACCTACCGCAGTAATTTTTAGCGTACCCATAGGACCACAAGTGAAATAATTCTCTGATAAAGGTGGATCATAAATCGAGTTCTAAATTAAATCTCCTCTCTAGCTGGCGTTTTGGACTTATCGACTCCTAATTTATTTGACATGAAATTTGAAAATTTTTCATAACATTTCTTCCTTCAAAATAGTTCCTTTTTTGTCAATATACCCAATAGACTTTGCAGAGAATTTATTTATGTCTACAAGCGTCGTAAATCGTGAAGTTACTCAAAACATACTTAATCCTACTCAATGTTGCCAAGTTATAACTTTTACGCTTTTTCAAATTGCTTAATAGTGGCTCCGAAGTAATTTAATCTCTTGGTGTTCCGTACCTATCCACTCCTGATTCATATGGAAAGGAATTCACAAAATTTTTATGATGTTTCCTTTTCGCCCAATATGTTAGTTACCTTATTTCCTTTTGCATAATTCTCTTTTTCTTTTAATACGTATTAATTTAGTAGGTAGGCTCTGTAGGATTACTCCTCGTGCCAGCACAATAGCTGCAACCTATTAAAGAGAAAACTGCAGCCAACAGTTGCCTAAAATTTAAAAACGCGTTTAAAAAAAACTGTCTAATGAGGAAAGTTTTTCATTTAAAGACGATCCACGAGTGATAGCCCTTACATATGTTTAATTTGTATTAAATATTTATTACGAAAGCAAGTTTTCCGCGGATTTTGAAAAAGAGCTTGAAACTCCTAAAAATGACGGCGGATCATATGCAATCACTATTGTTGAAGACCAAAACCGAAGAATAACAATCCCCTCCCTGAACAACAGTCAAAACCACTTTTTCATATGGCTAGCACTGACATGTCTTCTTTATTTCCGTTTTTCTCCCAGGGATGGTTGTATTGTGCCTGTGGTCGTAGAATACTAGGAGAAAGCCTATTTGAACGAAAATTTCAATGTTTAATCCCCTTTATAAGTAACAAAATAGGTCACGCCACACCAAAGTGGTGTTTTCTGCCCTTTTGTTACAAAACGTCCCTTTTTGCTGAAGAGGGTAAAAATGTCAAGAATACAAATTCTGAGATAACCAATCGATTTTTCGGCGTCTAAAAGCTTAAACTGGATTTAATAATTTCCTTAAAAATAACTTGATTTTTATCCTGCAACTTCTGCGAGACACCGGTGATAATATACCCCTCGGGCTTTTAATTTTCATTTTTGACTCGCTCACTTGCTCGGTTTCGAATGTCCTCTAACCACGTGTGTTAACTCTTCATTTTCATTTTTGACTCGCTCTAATTGTCGTTTTCGTATATCCCCTAACCGCCCGTGTCTCTGCTATTCTTTTTCATTTTTGACAATTTTTTAGATTTTGATTGCTTTAAAAACTTTAGCAATGGCCTTTGCTTTAGCTGCCCGTATTGGTGTTGTCGCAATTGATGGTCCAGGTTGTCGAATTTCACGTCTTATCACGTATGATAGTTCAGGTGTTGGTTCCAACGAGTCATCATCTATAGTAACTGCAACTACCAATTTTCTTTTTTTAGGCCTTCCAACAGACATTGCATTACTTAAATAACTGATGCGTTGGAAACTCAATAATCTTTTTTATGCTGTGCATGACATCATATAAGAAATATATTTCTGTATGTTTGTAGCTGTTTTAGTCTGTCTTTCTCTCTCTCTCTCTCTCTCTCTCTCTCTCTCTCTCTCTCTCTCTCTCTCTCTCTCTCTCTCTCTCTCTCTCTCTCTCTCTCTCTCTCTCTCTCTCTGCCTCTGTGTCTGACCGTCTCTTTGCCTTTCTGCGGATTTTGGCAAAAAGCCAGCTCATCTCTTTCGGACTTTGGTAAAAACCCTGTTAACCTTTTGCAGATTATAATATTCCAACTACGAGGCCGCTAGTAGTACCTATGTCTCTGACAATTCCTTTCCTTACATCTCCGAAGTTTTAATAAACATTCGAAACGTTGGAGTTGCTAGCGTACCCTAAAAATAACGGAAACATAACAAAGTATTGCAATTAAATATATCATTGAAATAACGGCATCTAGAACATCATAATAAAAATAAAAATGGATGCTCTGAATCCATTCCATAAGAAACTTCAATATGTTTTCTCTTGGCATCGCACTTATTCCATTTTGGGGTCATATAAGCTGTTGAAAAGATTTCTTTGAAATTCATTGAAAAGTCCCAAAACAATGGAAAAAATTTTAAGTTCCAAAAAAAGTAAAAAAACAAACAAAAAACGTCGCTACAAACATTTTTTTTCTAATAGGAAAAATCGCGACTAACATATTTATATCATCTTCATTTCGTATTTGTAAATAACACAAGTGAATTTATTTTGTTATAGATATTTTACTTCATTTTAAGACGAGGTAAAAAAAAGGTTGAAAACATTTCTGTTGAAAAAAAAATTCAAAGTTAAAAAAAAATGATTCGAAGAGGGGGAAAGAGGGGAGCAAAAAGTTAGGGTAGGGGCATTGGGGGCCCTTGGAGGTGGGACATGGACGACCATAAGTTCCTTTTAAAAAAATGCAGTAATAATTGATTAATTTGGGTGAAAAGTTCTCCTATTCGCCGATTTACTTTACCCAAGCGCGCGTCATTAGAAAAAGAGGTAACAGACTTGTCACTTTTTGATTCATTAAAATTCGGCTCGTATTATAAAATGCGTTTGAAATCCCGCTTTATATTCACTCAGTCTTGGAAGCCTATAAAAATGTAAACCAGTTTCATTCGCCCCGAAAGAAAACATTATTCATCGAATTGTCATAGGATTACTAAATATTAAATATGTACTCTCTGTAAAATGCTAGTCAGGTGTACCGTCTGTAATATCCCAATGAGGCTTAGGGTATATGCAAATAGAGCCTCGGATGTGAAATCAGTAGTGCCTTACCTCAAACTGCTATTGTGGCCCTAAAGAATTTTACTTCACATAATTGGTAAGTATCCATGACATCTAGCCATCCATGTTAGGTTATACCAGTAGATAAAGCCAATTTCTTTCCGTGTTTTACATTTTCAGGAAGGTTTTGCATAAAAGAGTTGCCTGTCGCCCGATTGCCTCTTTGGCTAGTTTAAAAAATAAATAGGTAAAATTAGATATAGGTTTTTGTTCTTCAAAACTGAGCAATAATGGGGGGTAATATGTCAATTCAACCCATTGAGTTTTTTTTCAGATGATAATTTGCCATTCAGAACCTTGATTTGGAATTTGTGCTGATCCCAGGGGTTGTCTCAGAAAAATGACATATTTGCTCGAATTAGATGCCTGTAGAGTGGTCTTTATCTCTGACATTTACATTTTCAGGAAGGCTTTGCACAAAACCGACTGCCTCTTTGGCTAGTTTAAAAAATAAATAAGTGAAATTAGATATAGGTTTTTGTTTGTCAAAACTGAGCAATAATGGGGGGTAATATGTCAACCCATTGATTTTGTTTGAGATTATAATTTGCCATTTAGAAACTTGATTTGGAATTTTTTCTAATCCCAGGGGTTGTCTCAGAAAAATGACATATTTGCTCAAATTAGATGCCAGTAGAGTGGTCTTTATCTCTGACATTTACGACAATAACGATTAGAAATTTACATCCCGACAAGCTTGACGGGGAGACGATGAGCCTAATAAAGAATTTTAGACGTGGAAAACAGGAGAAAAATATCCAGGGAACATTTTGCTTCAGCCAAAAGTGTTATGATGCAATTTTTAGTTCCAAGCTTTTCTGTCGCAATAGTTAATTAAACTAGGAGTTATTGTCTGATTTTATTAGAGGCTGATCTTTATGAAGGTCTGGGGAATTGACTTTAATATCCTGTCAGTTGATTAACATTTTTGATCCGCTTCGTCTTATTCATCTGCGTTTTATCTGAAAAATGTCATCAGCGATGATATGCGGCTGCAGTGGTTTGCAAAAAATAAAAAATAAATAAAAAATAACGAGAGGACAGTAGAGTATTCAAATAAAAAATAATCGCAACATTATTATTTATTGATCAACATTGGTTATCTCTTTCAAGTACCTTGACCAGTAATTATATTCAGACTAAATTATGTCATTAAACTGAGGAAAAGATAATTCGTTCGTTTTTTGTTCCTGGTTAAATTTGAAAAGCTTTTTCCAAATGAAAGCAAAAGGCAACAATAAACTCAGTACTAGCAGAAATTGTAAACGCGTGTGCAATCATTTTGTTTCCTGATGAGCTAGCTGTATTTCCGACTAAAATTGTATCGCAAGAAGATTGTTTCTACCGTCTGAATAGTGGGTTAAAAAGTTAAGAAAATCGTAACAAGACGAAATTTTTGGTAAAATAAAGCTCGATCGGATATCTGAGTAAGAAAGGAGCTAGTAGAACCAAAATGCACAGGAAAACTTGTATTATACCCAAGATTTCGAAATGTATCGCATTGTAACCTGACCTTTAAATTGTAACCAAAACGGTACAATTGTACCGCGTTGGTAACTCTCGGCCTGGGTGCCTTTCAAAGCATTTGAACTGAAAATTGTGCCATTTTAAGCAAAAATGAGTCCTATTATTACCTAAATATTGTGACAAAAGTGACATTTTTATTACATTGCCCTTGCATGAAAGTATTCATAAAATACTCACTGTTTAGTTTGAAGTGCGGGGGGGGGGGAAGTTGATCTTTACTCTCATTTAATTTTTTTGTTAATTTCATTTATGTTTATTTAATATCACTTCAGAGTAGTTTTAATATTAGAAAGGACGCCGCTTTTGACTTTTAACGCTAAAGTTACATTTTCTTCACAATGCTTCCATTTTGAAAAACTAATCTTTTTGTTAAAAACTACGGTTTTCAGATTAAGAATGGAGCTATTGCCCTTTAGCCTAAATTGCGCGTTTAGTCCAAATATCTATCTCCATAAGGGAACAAATTGCCTCTTCACTTTGAGCTGAAGAATTTCTCATGGCCATATTAAAAATGTGCGTGTAAAAACAGTTTTTTCGAGGTTTTGGGCATCCTTAACCCACGGATAAACCCAATAACCTCGCTCTCCTGTTTAGTTGGTGCGCAACAATGCGGTGCTATAGCGCTGCATTAATTTATAAACCATCTTCTATAACCGTTCATTATGTATAGCCCTGGAAAAGGAGCGGAATTTTGTAAATTTGCAAATGAGGCTTCGAAACGTCCGATCCAGGGCTCTCTGACATATTGATTTTTTGGTGCAGTTTTCATGAAGATTAAATTCTTTTTGAGGGTATTTTCTGTCTTTTCTCCAAATATAAAAATTTTCTTATCTTGGTAGCTTTTCTTATCTTATTGAATTTACTCAAACTCAGTTTTGCTTCCTATTTCAAGGCTTGCTTGAGATAGAACTACTTTCAGCACATTCTTTTTTCAGAGGAGGAGTGGGCGAGGGAAGGGAAGGGTTAGAGCACTTGGGCACTCGCATCTATCTAGGAGGGACTGTAAATTTTTCCAGGAATGGATTAGTGGTGTCAATTACTAAAATGGAGAGGGAAGAGGGTGAAATTTATTTTTAAAAATACAGTAGGAGACAATCTTGTTTTTTCGATTTTGCAACGAAAATATTAATAGGCAATTGAACCATTCACCTCTTGTGAGTAATGTGAGCAAAATAAAATCAAGCTGTTACGGGAATGTCCAGAAAATTTGCTGTTTCTTAAACTTACTGAAAAGACAATTTCCACGTCGGTAGGCATGGGAGACTAAAAGGATTTTGCAATAAAAACTACAGATAAAGACTTTTTGGCCTGATTTTAAGGAAACTGTTCACGTTTGGAACACATTTTGCGATTTTCTTAGGTACCCCTTTAGAAGAGGGTAGCTTGCTAATAGTGCCAGCAAGTCACTATTCTTTTCAAATAGTAGTCTTTCCTAAAAATGGTTAAACATTATTATGTTTAATCTGCTGCTAAATATTTATATGTTACTGTTTATATTACTATTATTTATGTTACCATTTTTATATGTTACTGTTTTTATAGTAACAACTGTTTTGTATGTTCTGTTTATTTATATGTTTTTATGTGTTACTGTTACTAAATATTCTTTCCGAATAGTAGTCTTTAAAAATGGTTAAAAATTATTATGTTTAATCTGTTACCAAACTAAATGGAATGCTCCATTGAAAAAGATGTAGTAAAGATTAGAGAACAGTTATTCGGCTTTAAGGCTATGTTTATTGTCGTGACAGGACTGCAAGATAATTTCGTTTTTGGGAATACAAGCTCAGAACAAATTTTATTTGGCAAGAAAATATATACATTGAACCGAATCCAAGTAAATGTAAGAGTTATGGAAAAGTTCTCAGCTATGAGAGCTCCAGAGGCGTCAGTTCACGAAAAAAATAAGGGAGGGGTTGAGTGTCCTTTTCATTATCTAGGGGGCATAGCCTCCTATTCCTGGGGAGGCGCTACTTTTCCCTTGAAAAACCGTTCCATTTTCTCATTAGAAGATGGTTAAATTTTAGAGCTTCTCATCTGAAAGAGTTACTTTCTATAAATAATCTCATTAAGTATTGGCGGTGTCGTGAATTCCTTATTTTTTTATGGCGAAGTTAATCAATCAGGTGGAAGAAAAGAGTAAAAAGACATAATTTGGATATTTATAGTGGGCTGTATATGTATCAACCAGAGGGGGGTACGTGAAGCAATACACTTTCATTGTTGATATTAGTAAGTATTTGCGATTGTTGTAAAGTAGTTTTTAGAATTTTTGTACCCATTTCCTACTGTCAAATAATACGGAACAAGCTGTCGCTTTAAGGGGCCCTTTAAGAGCTCCAAATAAAATTTTGCGAAAAAAGCAATTTATATATATGGAAAGGTATAAAAAGACGCATCGAGTGGTGTGTTCACATTCTACATATCTAATTAATGAAAAAACTCGAAATTTATTCTAAATTGTAGAAAAAGACTTCAAAAATGAAGCCCTTATCATTCCACATAATTTTTGTCCAAGTCTAGCATTTGATTCTATTTTTCATAGAGCTTTAGCTGACGCAGATACACAGACCATCCAATCAGCTGCCGAAATTTTTGATCCATAAAATGGCTTTCTATTTGAATTAGGGGAAGTTTAGTGCTCCCCAGACCCTTATATAATTATTGGCTTTGTAAATATAAATATAAATTAGTTTCTAAATATCAGTTTGATTTGCCCATCCCAAGGCGGAAATAAAAACTCTTTTCGGAACGCTTCCAATTAATTTGAGTTAATTGATTTATAGCTGTCTAAAAGAAACACACAAGACGTGTAATTTCGCTCTGCAAATTCGTCATGAGTCTTGACTGAACCACCAATCAAGGTTTTGACATTATTTATGGTGTCAAAAGCAATTTTTTCTTGTGAAATTCGCCTTTGAACGGTTCAATTCCAGTAGTTGAAAGAAACAAAATAAACTTTGAAAACTTTAAAAAGACGTTGAAATTATTTTTACTCGTGTCATTTCACAATGGGAAACCTAGCATTTAAATTTGAAAAACTGCTGCAAAGGATTAAAGCTTCGCCGCTTTTTTATCCTTAAAAATTTTATATTAAGACCTGAAGGATTATGCGTATCTAACACTTACAGAGAGTTTGGCAAGAATAATTGACTATTGTAAAGGAATGTGATCTTTTTACAGTGAAATTAAGTAGGAAACCTTCAAAAATATTCTTGGAAAGGACTTGAGCTAGTGTTGCTAGGAAAAAAATTAGGGAAATGAGGAAAATTATCTAAAAATTGAAGAACTTGAAATTACCAGGATGCTGGCAGAGCTCTTTCGCCACCCTGAAATTGAAGAACAATGCTGCCATCTTCTTTCTCTATTTTCTTTTAAGATACTGGCTCCCAACATGGGGGGGGGGCGTGTACTCACTGGGCAGTAATTGAATTTAGAAGGGGAAAATTTGAAAAAAAAATATACGGTTAATTGTACAGTTTCTTGGGCCTTCTTGAGGTGACTAGGAGAAAATATTTTAGATATTAAGAATTAAATTTATTAAAGAAGGTTCTCAGGATTTAGAGATAAATGAATGGTTTATGGCCAATAATTGCTTTAACGGTGCCGTATTCAGGGGGTAAAAGGGTTTGAACCCCCTCCCCAAAAAACCGTCTGATTCGTAAAACGTAAGAAAATGCATATAAACAAATTTTTTATGCGCATTTTCAAGTTTTTTCATACCTCTCCTCCCCCAACAAAAAAATAAACCTCCTCCGAACAAAAATTTTTGATACGCCCTTGGACTGGACTCTAAAGTTTAAAGGACATGTTTAACGAAATAATGTTCCGGTACCTTTATAACAGACTGATGATTTATATTTTTGTAGATATTGTTATATTTCATGTATAAATAACAGTTCAATAAGGAAAATGTTTTTATTTAACAGTGAAACGCAAAAAAAAATCTCTTGATATTTTTTTGTGTTTCCTGTCAATTGAAAGGATTTTCCCTATTGAACTGTTACTTGTACGTCATGGAAAGGGTCTTCGAAAATATCTATTTGTTATACTTCCGAAATAATTACTCCCACAAAGGGCCTAAACCTTTATTTTCTATTTCTTGTAAAACTACGAAAGTTTATTGGTTTGCCTGCTCGGGTTGGGATTGACCACCTATAAGAAAAGATTTTATTTTGGGGAATTCCTCAGTCGTAATTAATGTTTCTATGTTATAAAGTAATAATATTAATGTGTAGCTTTGTATTTTATAAAGTAAATTAGTTAGAAATATACTGTATTTGAAACGTTACCAAAGTAAGAAATATTCCTATTTTTGTGTACCGAATATTGAACTAAGTAATGTTCGTGTGTATTTGGAAGCAGTATTAATGAGATCAAATCATTTCAGTCCATACTTATGGATATTAATTTAAAAAACTTTTTCCACGAGACAAGTTTTTCAAAGAAAATTAGAGCTAAAATTAAGTCAAATAATCTTCCAAGCGTAAAACTACCACAAATCACTATCAATAAATAAATGAAACTAAAAACGAGCAGAAATTACAATAAATAGCCGCGTCAAACTCAAAACGAGCAAAAATTAACATGAGCAGGGATAATAACCCCCATTCCTTCTCAAGAACAAAACACAATTTGCGCTATATTAAAAAAAAACAAAAAAAAATTATTTTCTTTATGAAAATAAGAAAGGTCAAACATTTTAAATGTATTTTGTTTTCAGTAAAGCGTAATTTTCGGTCCTTTCAACTACGTTGAATAAAATTGGTATTTCAAAATTTTGATTAGATGTGTTTTGGGAATTGATGGGTCTGGGGGAGGGGCTTGTTGCCTTCCAATAGCTTTTGGCTGATAAAAAGGGTACTAGTCCTTTCAGTTTCCAATCGAATGAGCATTTTTCGAAGTTTTTACGACAACAAACGACCAGCTGAAAAATTCTATCAGATGCATTTCAGGAAAAAAAGAAGGGGGGAGGGCTATCCAACCTCTGGCCACTCTGAATCTTAAAAAAGGCACTAGAACTTCTAATTACTAGTTTAATGAGCCCCCATCTGAAGTTTATGCGATCACCCTTTCTATATATACCTTATATGCTCCCAGGGCATAACCCTTGGCCTGAGGGCTAGGGGAGGGGATTTCATCCTCAAAGACACAATTTCCAGACCCTCCAATTCCGTTGAAAAAATGACTATCTCGAAATTTCGGTTAGATGTGTTTGGGGAAATGGAGGGCGTGGGAGGGAGGTTAGTCGCCTTCCAACTACTTTCGACTATTAAAAAGGGCACTGGCTCTTTCAATTTCCAATCGAATGAGCTGTTTTTGAAGTCTCTACTACAACAAATGGCCATCTCAAAATTTCCATTAGATGCATTTCGGGAAAACCCGAGGTTTGGGGGGGGGGTATCCACTCTCCGGTCACTCTGAATCTTATAAAGAGAACTAGAACTTCTGATTACCAATCCAACGAGCCCCCTCAGAAGTTTATACGATCCCCCTTTCTATATGTACCTTATATACCCCATATGGCATAACTTAAAAACCCTTGCCCTCGGGATGTGGGGGGAGGTTGTCGTCCTCAAAGAATAAATTCCGGACCTTTCAATTACACTGAACAAAATGGATATTTTAAAATTTTGATTAAATGTTTTTGGGGAAATGGTGGGCGTGGAAGGGGGTTAATGGTCCTCCAATCACTTTCAACTATTAAAAAGGGCACTGGCCCTTTCAATGGCCTTCTAATCATTAGAAAGTATGGGGTTGTCAAAGACATAATTCCCATTCTTTCAACTAAGTTGAACAAAATGGGTATCTCAAAATTTTGATTAGACGTGTTTTGGGAATTGATGGCTGTGGGGGGGGCCTTTTGTCCTCCAATAACTTTTGATTAATAAAATGGGCACTAGTCCTTTCAGTTTCCAATGAAATGAGCTTTTTTCGAAGTTTCTACGACAGAAAATGACCTGCTAAAAATTCCTATGAGATGCATTTCAGGAAAATATGACGTTTGGGGGTGGGGGTATATTCACCTCCAGCCACTCCAAATCTTAAAAATGGCTCTCGAACTTTTGATTACTAATCTAATGAGCCTCCTCTGAAGTTTATACGGTTACCCTTTCTATATGCACCTTATATGTCCAAAGGGCATAACTTAAAATACTTGCCCTGAGGGCTGTGGGGGGGGGGGCATACTCAAAGAATAAATTTCCAGACCTTTCAATTATGTTGAATAAAATCCCTATTTCAAAAGTTTGAATAGAGGTATGTGGATAAATGGTTGGCGTGGGGGGGATGTCATCCTCAAAGAATAAATTTCGGGACCTTTCAATTAGGTTTAACAAAATGGCTATTTCAAAAGTTTGATTAGATGTGTGTGGGTAAATGGTTGGTGTGGGTGGGAGGGGTTGTTACCCTCCAATCACCTTTGACTATTAAAAAGGCCCTTTCATTGGCCTTTCTAACTCTTTTTCACCCTTAATATTAAAAAGGACACTAGAATTTATTACCAATCCAATGATCCCCTTCCGAAGTTTATACGATCACCCTTCTATATAAACTTATATGCCCCCAAGGCATAACTTACAACCTTTGCCCTGAGGGATGTAAGGCGGCTGATATCCTCAAAGACAGAATTTCTGGACCTTTCAATTACGTTGAAGGAAATGACTATCTCAAAATAATGATTGGATGTGTGTAGCAAATGGTGGGCGTGGGAGGAAGGGTTAGTTGCCTTCCGATCACTTTTGACGATTAAAAAGGGCACTATCCCTTTCAATTTCCAATGGAATAAGCTCTTTTCGAAGTTTCTACGACAACAAATGGTCATCTCAAAATTTCCATCAGATGCATTTCGGGAAAATACCAGTTGTGTTTGTGTGGGGGGGGGGGTATGAATCACAAAAAGGGCACTAAAACTTCTGATTAGTAATCCAATAATCCCCGTCCGAAATTTTTACGATCATCCTTTCTATATAAACTTTATATACCCCCTAAGGTGTAATTTACAACCCTTACCCCGAGGGCTATAGGCGGGGTGTCATCCTCAAATACATAATTACCGGACGTTTCAACTACATTAAACAAGATGACTATCTAAAAAATTTTATTGTACGTGTCTGTGGAAATGGTGTTCGTTGGAGGGGGTTAGTTGCCGTTCAATCACTGTTGACTATTAAAAAGGGCACTAGCCAAAATCTTATGATGATCAAATTTTAATGCTGATTTTAAATAAATAAGTTTCGTCAAGTTTAGTCTTACCCATCAAAAGTTACGAGCCTGTGAAAATTTTGGCTTATTTTAGAAAATAGGGGGAAACACCCCCTAAAATTCATAAAATCTTAACAAAAATTATACCATCAGATTCAGCGTATCCGACAACCCTACTGTAGAAGTTTCAAGCTCCTTTTTTTAAAGGTTTTTTTAAAGCTTTTTTACAGGATTTAAATGTGCCTCTTCCTCATATCTCAATTATGCAAATCCCTATTTATTTAAATAAATAGGAACATGTGTCAATAAAGCCTTTATTCGTTGATCCATTTAATGCTTTTATACTTGAAGTTCTATTGGATTGTATTTTAAGTTCAAGGTTTGTTTTTGTTAGAACCTCTAGGTTTTGAATGCACTCATTTTTCTCTTCAAAAAATGTGACCAGAAATTTTTTTTTTCAAAATTTTGCACTTCTTGTGAAAATCTTCCACAAGTTTATCCCCCCCTCCGAGGAAAAACTCATATGGGCATCCCTTCACACCTGCTTTCTTTAGAGGTCAATTGGGTACTTTGCAGGAAGGAAAGTGTTTATGTATGGACAAAGGTTCATTAAAACAAACAATTAATCTACAAAAAAAGACCAGAAAAATATTTAGTTTTAATTATGTGCCAGATATAGAAAAAAAAAATCAAATTCTCCGCCATTAAATTTCATCGGGTGTAAAAAGTCGGCTGGGTTTTTCTAGTAATCAAGAGACAAAGGTAGCCAATTTTCTAGCTGCTGAGAAATGAGCAAAATGAGGTTGGGGCACTTTTTTGTAAAAAGGGTAATTTATCTTGAATCTGTCGTATGGTCTTCGATCCCGCCTTTGTTTATCGTTTGGCACTTCACGTCTGAATAAACGAAGAATTTATCACAAAACATCTTTTGATCTTTTTTTGTCTTTGCTTCTAGTCCACTTAGATATAGAATGCCAAGTTATTCGTTTTACTAAAGACAGAATCAGTATTCAGGGCAATTTTATTTTATTCTTGACATAATATATGGTCTAACCTAAACATTGTTCAAGTGTTTCTAAATAGATAAGAAACAAATGTTTGTGTTTTTCCGTTTTTTCTTCGACTCACCTTGGATAAAGAATGTCATGTCCCTCACTCTACTAAAGTCAACATTCGTATTCAAGAAAACCTTAAATTATTTTCGACATAATATATTGTTTTGCGCAAACATCGTCTAATTTTTTTCGAAGCAAGATTATCTCTATAAAGTATTTTATCCTTAGCCTGGGTTTAGATAGTGTAGCCGATTGAGTATCCTAGAATCTAGAATATAAGAATCTATTACAAATTTTTAAAGAATGCAATTAAGGCGTGTTACCTGCGTGTTTTTCAGGCTTCCTAACGCATTTTATTTTTCTATTTGTGATTTTTATAAAAGAAAACCTGAAATTTAATGGGTGCTTTCAAAATCACACACCTTCTTCGAGTTTTTGAACGGAATCAATTCAACCTTGAAACCTTGTCGTATATTCTCTTGTGAGCATCAGAAACCTACTACCTGATAACTGTGTCTGTGTCGTCAAAAGTGCCCGCCTGTTCATTCGCCTGTTTTATAACCTTAGGTGATTATTTTCAGAACCGAAGATTGGTGATTGCCTGGGACTATTGGATTATGTAGGTGGGGTTATTTCGGCAATTATAAAAAAAACAGTCGTAGTCAACAAAAAAGGGAATAAAAACTAAATGATAACTAAAAACAAAATTATTACGATTAAAAATCTATGCGATAAAATAAAGAAGCTAAAATAGCCTCAACATCATCATTCCGAAGAATAATTTAGGTGATGGGCTTTTAGCTTTCATAGAAATTAGTTGAGCTAGGTGAGTGGGAATTTCAAGAACGGATTCATGCTCTAAAATATGCTTTAGATCTTCAGGATTTTCTAATGCCAATACCGTTCCCCTCCAGAGGGTACTGACCATTGACAAACCTGGCCAAATTTTGTGTTTTTGGAGTTGATCCAAAATAGATCTGTAGCATGAAGGACCAATGAAAGTGTCACGAGCCTCATATTTTTTTTCTAAATTATGAACTACAAGATTTAATAGAATTTTTTTTTTTTTATAATATATCGATTTGAAGAACAGACCCGATTTGACTTAAATTCTTTTTCAATTCATTGATTTGTGCATTTTTTTTTTCGAAATCAAGAGTCAAAGAAAAGTAGACTGAAACCGAAATGACGTATTTTTTGCCAAGGTTCAAATGTTTATGACCTGTCTTCTATGTATCTTCTAATGTTTAGAAATAGGGTAAGATCAAATATTTGAACTTGAAGATATCTCTCCGGGCACAATCTAAAACAAGATGACTTGTGATGTTTCCCAATATTTGCAGAATTCTAAACCCAGCACTTTACCGAAAACACGAAATCGACTCCAAAAATCAAGATGTTCTTTTAGGGGAGAATATTCCATCTAGCCTGCATAAAATAAAAGACTTATTTTTACAAGGCTCTCAATAGAATTGCACCGGCTATGACTATATATATATATATATATATATATATATATATATATATATATATATATATATATATATATATTTTAAAAAGAGTATTTATAATTTTCCAAAGCAATCTGCGAAGCAGTAATATCTGTTCGTTTTGGAGTTTGAACTTCATTCTTTGCTTCTATAAGGAGATGTGTTTTAAAAGTAAATATTTGGTCTTTAATATTCCTTTCAAACGCATACAATAAACCTGACAAAAAAGTCGACTGTCCAATCCTGGGTTTTATCTCGGTCTTAGTTTTGCCATAAGAATCAATCCAATAACCCAAATTCTTTAACTCCTTGACGTACTCTTGCTCTTTGCCATGAGTCAACCGCCTTTTCAGAGACAACAAAGAGAAGATACAGCTTATGACTTCACTCATTGATCCCTCAGAGAGAATTATCAGAATAAATATAAATTTGTAGCCTAATCTATCAGTTCTGAAACCCTTCTGCTCTTCTTGAAGGTGCAACTCAAGCACACCTCTTAACCAGTATAATACACTCGAAGCCAAGAAATTCAAGGTACTGGTAGAAGGTTGACTCTTCTCCAATTATCACGTGGCACTTTTCCTAGTAGCTCCGTTGACCGAGGCAGCTTCATTTTCAAGGAAAAGTGTTTTGTATTTTCTAGTATTTTTTTTTGCTAGCTTGTCCTCCTCCTTGTACAGTAGTTGTAAATCTCCTATTTCTAAATAAGTTCCAGCAATGGCAAGTTCACTACTATGCGCATAATCCACCAGCGACTGTACTAATCACAACATGTCCATGTCGTTCTAACGCTTCAGGATAATACTTGCGATCGTTTCCGACTCTTGCGTTTAAGTCGCTAAAAACACACAGTACATGGTGCTTGGGGATGTCTTTCGTGATAGAAGGTAATGCTCCATAGAATTTTTTTTACATCCTCATCGACCTGATTTGTAGGCGCATATCAAGCAATCCATTAGAATTTTGAGTGCTTTTTTGCAAATATTGTGCCCATGATCCCACCATCATTTATAAGTGTTCTGTGAGAATGGTTCAATACGCTGTGGCGTATTGAACCATTGACCATTGAGCGTCAACATGACTTTAAAATAACGCATAACAGTCTTCTAGATTTAATTGGCCTATGCCTTTCCATAGCATTTGACTTAAGGCCAGTGTGTCAGTGTTCAACTGTTCATCTCTTAAAGAACTTATTCAGTTTTTGATTACTGATTCATGGTTCTCAAATTCTAAAAGCCAATTTTCGCGGTCAAGAATCGTGTCTGAGGGTGTGTTCGGTTCGTTATTGGGCTTGCTTTAAAATATAATTTTGAAGCAAGGTTCTACATAAAGTTGAAAAAGAGCTCATTTTTAAAATTTGTACTGTCCAATTCGTTTCTTTTTTTTTATAGCCCTCCCTCCTCAAAAGAAAAAAACTTGAAGTTCGTACCCTTTAATGTAGGGGTTTAATGTGTGTTAACTAATGTTAGATACGTAGAGAATAATATTGCTGCCGTTAACGCAGGACCTGAAGTTAGTATTTGGTTCGGTGTGAGATAACAAGTTAATCGGGGTCGCTTCCTATCCCGTTTATGGCTTTTTTTTAGGACTTTCACTGAAACAGCTGAAAAAAAAATGAAAAATATGATTGTGTATCCCCCACAATATTTTGGAACTCGACACCACTGCTTCATGACCTTATAACGGCAGTAGAGCGGGGAATTTAGGAACTTTATTCATTAATGTACCCCCCCAAAAAAAATAAAAATATTGAAATAAGCCAATGATGTATATTTTCTGAAAATATAATGGCTATTCAAAGACTTTTGCCTAGTTAAATTCACTTCTCTGTAGCAAGTTGGGCCCCTCCAAACCATAACCCTGGCGCATCTGACTACACCCCAATTTTTTCGCTGTTAAATTTTTTACAAGACCTGGACCTTGGCTCTTGTATCCTTGAGACTTGCATCATATTGGTCGATGCACCTTTTAACCTTTTTGTTGTTAGTATGAACCCTGCACAATTTGCACATTGAGCATAAAATGTGACATTTGAGAAGTCGGTCTTCCGATCAGATGTCATATGTTGCGTTTTCTCGGGTCATTGTCACTTCCTGGCGTTTGGAATTCGGTTTTTGCTCTTTGACCTATTCATCTTGGCCCCTTAATCCTTGTGATTTGGTCTTTTGAAGTCACGGTTGATATTGCGTCTTAGCGTTAATTGGTTCATCTTTAAATTGAGAGAATTCTGGAGCAACGTCGTCCGTTATTTATTTCACGCTAATTTATCTTAAGTAATGTTAAGTAATCCCGATTCAAATTGCATAAGAAATCTAGTTTTTATGTTTGGACTCCAAAACTTCCTCTTCTGGCAAATGTTAATGTTTTTTTTGAAATATAGGCCTAAATTGTTCCTATTATAATCTCTTACTAGGTTGCTAGCTACCGCTAGAACCTGGATACGATGTTTTTTGCCAAAAATTATGATTATAACTATTATTTGTAAAATACCACTACTAAGATAATACTTTTTTAAACCTTGTTTCTACCACAATACTAAATGAAAAAAATCTGAAAGTAGAACATTAAAACCTGAAAAATAAAGAATTTATCCTGTATAGGAGGGGGACGGCCCCTTCTGAGCCCTCGCTCTTTACTTTTGCTTTTTTATCCTAATTCCTTGAGAAAGACTGTTCAAACACTTAACGTAAAAAGTGAGGGTTGAGAACATACGGACTAAATTTTGTTGGTTTTCAGTTTTAATGTTGCTCCTAACTTACAGTTGAAAAATTTAGTTTTTTCAATATTTAATTTCTAACGCTTTTTAAACCATCACAGGAAAATCCCCATCCCTCCCCCGTGTAGAATTCCCCCTGGGATATATCCTCCCTTTGGAGAAAAATCCCTGTGGAAAATATCACTGCAGAACCCCCTGCCCCGCCCAAAATACCCCACATATTTCCGAATAACAGATACTATATGTGAACAACGGGCAAATTACGTAACTTACAGCCTTTTCCAATAGGCTATGGGGGGACTATGGCTGAACCAAATGGCTTCTACAAAATTTTAATCGGATGTCTTTGGGAGAAAAGGGAGTGGGAGGGGGACTAGTTACCCTCCAATCTTTCTGGCCACTAAAACGGGCACTGAAACTTTTGATTCCCGTTTGAATGAGCCCTCTGCCAATCTTCCAGGACCATTGGTTCGATGCGATCATCCCTGTGAAAAACAAAACAAAAACAAATAAACACGCATCCGTGACGTTTCTTATGGCAAGAAACACAAAATTGCACACTTAATAGGTAGGAGACCTCTTCAGTAGGATTCTCTGATATTGTGAATCTGATGGCGTGATTTTTACAAGGATCACTTGATATTTTTTGGGGTATTTTCTTAAACTTGCAGCTTTTAATGTGTAACATTGAATTTATCGAATTTTATATATTTTGAATCAGCATAAAAATCCAATTTTCTTTATGGATCTATTCTTATCAAAATTATGTTTTTTGGAGTTTTGGTTACGAGCCAAGTCGCCCTTGCTTACAGTTCCTTGCCATCAACTGCTTGATTTTGGCATAGTATTGATATGATAACAAAGCTTTCAGCTAGTGGGGAATCCGAATAGGGTAATTGGACAGTGTTTTTCCTATTCAACGACTTTTAGCCCCGAAAAATTTAGTCCTCTTCTCCTTGATACTAATTTCGGAACTTGTCTTTTATATAAAAACACTCGAGAAGTGAAGTGAATCCATGATTAAACACTATATTCTATCACTAGTCAAAGTAAACTAACCGGTGTCTTTAAGAATCGCGTTAATAATGAACTAAAATGAACTAGGTCAAGAATCGCGTTAACAATTAACTTTCTTTGTCTTTGAGATGGTCAGCCGACTCCGAAGTTCCCAATTTAATAATTCACAAATGACTTTCACAATTCTGCTAATAAAGTATTTTGTTTCCATAGTATTTTATTGTCACCAACCTTCACTTCTCGGGTATGTTTTATATAATAGACAAGTACCTCCCCTTCTTCGATTAATGTAACTTAAAGCCTGTTTCCATGGTTATGGATAGTTTAGTGATTATAAGGCACCACAGGGGAGGAGGGTACACCATAATATCCTGAAAGACCTAAAAGGGAAAAATTTGTAATATTTCCAAAAAAATGTAATTTTGAATATTGTCATAAAAATGCAACAACATAAGCAACTTAAACAACGGTTTCGTCTTGATTCGCAACTACTGATTTATAAATCAATCTAGAGGCAAGTGTGCACTTCTGGCAAAGAAAAAACTTTGGCAGGTAGAATCTAAATATGAAAATATATTCAGGATTAATAAATGATGTCGAGACTTCCGCTAGATTTATTTGCAGCATTTGGCAGACATATATTGTAAACTACAGGGACAAAACAGACTTTAAATCAAGTCCACTATAAGATATCTATCAGCACGACTTCATGCACAAATGGCTCTGTTGTATGATTACAAATTGATAAGATAAGACTAGGAAGAGCAGGCTAGGTCAAACAATCGTCTGATCGCTCTATATTGTGACTGCGACCAATCAAAATCGGTTACAAACCACCTTTGGGAATCGACCGGTCACAAGTATATTGCGAAATAAGAACTTAAGGAACTTCGTAAATTTCAATTTGTATTTGAAATCTGAACTTGACCTGGAAAGAGACTACGTACCTGACAGGTTGACCTCAAAAGATTACAAAACGAAAGACTAGGAATCATAAAAAAAAATTATAATTAAAAAAATCTTCGTAATATGCTTCACAGTGCATCAAACAAAGCAACAATAATTTAGCACATAAATATTTTTCTACATAAACATTTTTAGTTGCTTTTGTGTTTCAAGTACCTGATAAATCACAAGAAGCATGAAAGCATTTTTGCTTTCTTGCAAATTTATGAAAACATCAGACGAAAGTCCAGAACCAAATTTTTGAATGTGCATGCCTGTTGCTTTGATCCTCATTCCAAGTATTTGAAAATGTCAAATTTGAAATTACTTTTCGAAAATAATTATCAAAACTAAATTTGTAATTTTAGAAATGATGAGGATCGAAACAAACACAGAAACCTATGCAATCTTGACAAATGTTGCACTATCAACATGCTTTAGAACTTTAAAGTGGAAATACTCAAACGAATCATTTTTTTAGATCCAGTTTCCTTTATAAGTATCAAAGGGGACTGTATCATAGATAGATGCCAATTTTTACCCACAAAACAGCGCCTTGATCCAGACAAGGCTAAGATCCGATTAAGTGAAAATCCTAACTTTGGCGAACGTCTATAACTGCCAAGACGATTTCAAAAGACCATCTGGTCTCTGTGGATATACCGTCGGGATTTGACGTCTTCCGTCCCCCCCAAAAAAAATATGAAGTCTATGTATAGTGAATGATAATTTTATTACAAATGACATACTAAGGATCGATGTGTCTGCCACTTGTTATTATTATTATTTTTCCTATGCCTTGTATAAAAAGGATGGCCACAAAGTGTCAGGGGAGGGCTCATTCTATCAAAAGTTCAAAGCTCCAATGCTCTTTCAAGGAGCAATACCGTTCAGACGGCAAAAAGTCTCTTTTTCAACGTCATTTGTATACCTTGGCGTAGTTGGAGCCCCCTATAACATCGTTACCAACCTTTATGATATCGGTTTTAACCAGAACTGTCAAGGGTCTCGAAAAACGCACCTCTAGAGCAACATAGACCTTCCTCAACCCCATCTCAAAACAACTTCAAAAATATATACATATTGCACCTCTTTCAACTCGTTAATTTGCTGGGACCATTTATGGAATGGTCTTCAATGATCAGACAACTTTCAATATTAGTTTCATATTTCAGGTATGGTATGATGTTTGATTTCCATCGAGGTTTGCAAATTTAAGAACATGTTACATTTGAAAATAGGATTAAGAAAAGATTCTGGATCTACAATTTTTCCATTTTGCAAATTTTTCGTTTTGGCCCCAAAATCTATGATTTTCATATATTTCAACTTTTTTGACCAGTCATTGTTTAATGATAATTTTTTGGAATGGTATTAAATGAGCAGAACGGTGGCCATGCTATTCAAACAAATTAGTTATTGTAATAGGACGTTTTTACATTTTTTACAATTGAGATTTCTGAGCTTCTTCACTGCATGATGGATTTTGAAAAATGACAGCCCAAAATCAACACTGTAAAGCAATGTTTACGAATATTGCTCGGATTTACCAAAAATTTGACCATATATTTTCTCAAGGCTGGGGCCCAAACCTCACCAATCCATACTCTCCCAACTTTATAAATGTAGCCTATTTGTGGTTTAGTGTTTTGGATGATTGTGATTGTCCAGGGGACGCTTAGGGATTTCTCCAAATGATCAGACGACTGTCCTAAATCGAAACGTAGTAAGCACATATTTCATGGATAATTATAGTATTTGACTAATTTTAAGGCTGGGGTTAAATTGTTTCTGAAGCCGCTAATTATCATTATGGGCTAAAGTTGCAGTTTCAGCCCCTGGGGACAGTTTCCTAAGCAAGGACCCAAAGTTATTCGAATTCCCCCCTGTAAAGCAAAGCATGCATAAGTAAATCTCAGTAGGATGGATTCTACTCAGTAGAATCTCAGTATTACTGGAAATAATGTTGTGCACAATTTTAATCGACATGATTGCAGGGCAGCTGGAGTGAGCTATGTTGTATTTCTTTCGGCTCTTGATTGTCCAGAGATGATTTTGGGATTGATCAGGGGACCCACTATCCTAACTCCAAACAAGGAAAGTACGTATTTCATGAATAATGTTTGGCCAATTGTTTTTAATCGACGGATCGCAGTTTCCTTTGGTCTGTAGTTTTTGGTTACTGTAATTGGGTTATCTAATGCTGAACCCTGAGGCCCAGGCCCCTCAACCCTCTCCTAACCTCATAAGTTTAGACATGGGGCATCTCTTTCGACTCAATATCAGCCCGAGATTATCTAGGGAGCATAGTTTGATGATCCAAGACAGGGGAAAAGAGCCAACTCACCCCAATTCTCCGAAAAAAAAATCTGAACTCTTCGACCTCCTCTGTCTCTTGATCATTCAGGAACACATTCGGAGAACGGGGAATGGTATTAGCCCAAACTATGTCCTGAACCATAAGCCAATATGTACAGCCAATCAGTGGAGGACTCAAATTGTACTAGGAGCATCCTAAAGAAAACAGCATGTAGCCTAACAGTTTTCACAACAGATTCCGAACTCCATCACAATTTGTGTCAAAGGACTTCTGATCTTATTCATTGTAAGATTAAAATTGTAATTGTAATGTGGAAATCCAAAACCAAGATTTGGTATAATTGAAATAATTGATTCTTCACCTTGTTGACTATCACCTTGCGGTATTTTTGGGTTTTTGAAGTCACTAATTATAGGTATGAGGCTACAGTCACAATGTGAGGATACTAAAGCCAAACACAATAGATCTTCAAATGGCTTTCGACTTCCACCACAATTAATTTGAAGAATTTATCAGCCTGTTGATTTAAGTAACTATGAAGAGACCTCATTGTAATTTCAAAAGGGTAGAATAATTTTACTAAAGGAGGGCTTTTTAAGACAGCAGCAGATAAAGGTCTGTCACTTTAAAGATATTCGTATAAATTGGTTTATACTGGTCACTGTCTATACAAAAAAGCTTGTCTCTAGAGAAGGGTAGGCTCCCCAAAATCAAAATTTGTTGCGTTCTTTGAAGAGTCGAAGAATTATTACAATACATTTAATTTCTGTAGCTTTTCAGATTCCTTCAGTATTTTTATGTACAAAATGTACTAAAATACTTCTATCTTTAAATGATGTCGCTGAGTTTGACCTGTACCTGATCTTCTTTCCAGAATGTTCTTACATATGTATATAGTTGGTGTATTAATTTGTCTTGGATAAACCCTTTAGTAAGACACTGCTCAGAATACATTAAGGAAAGCCAAAAGTTGTTCCTGAACAGTCTGAACGATTTATTGTTGTCCTTGCGATAACAAGAAGTTGACAAATTTCTTTCTTCCTGGTCCTCATATCCAAGTACTAGCCCTTGCCAAAAAATTATTGCTCCCAGCTGAAAAATTGTGGACAACAATTTTTGTTCCAAGCCTTTCAATATCAAAGAAATAATTAGTGACAGTATTTTTGAAAGGTTTAATACTGGTTATAGAGATTTTTTTGCTACTTAACAGAAGAATTTATGACTTAGTTGTACAGTCGAAGGTAGATAGATTAAATAGGGTAGAGGTGTTTACTCCACCCTAATAGTTGAAGAATTCCCTCCGAAGTCGCCTTATGAAGGACCAAAAGCTTGGTCTAACCTGAGCTAAAGTTTGACACTTAATGTGCTAAGCTAATTTCTAATCGTTTAAAATTCACTAGTCCCTTTTCACTTAAAAACTTTTTAATTTAGTTTTCACTCGTTTTTAATTGTCGTAGCTTTTTGCGTCATAAAAAAGTAGTAATGTTGGCCTAGTTTGAACTAACAATATAAGCTAATATAATTAACTGTAAAAATGTTGTGCAATATTTTTGGTGGGAGTGCTACCACCACGATGGCATCAGTAATTTGCTAGAGATAGTCATCGTAAGAGGAGCCGTGATATGAGTAGCAATAGTAGTGGTTGCCAGATCTATTGTGGTGACCTCCGCTTAAAACCAAGCATCATTTTTGAAATATTTGCTTGGTATGTTTTTACGTCTGATTTCTAAACTGCATTATTAGTATGAATCAACAAACTCAGACATCCTTGAATACAAACTTTGGTGGGAATTGAGGCTCATTTGTGGATCCTGGACGTTTTTCTGAAACTTTACGCTTATATTCGTAATTAATAAGCCCTCTAGGTATTATATTTCTCAAAATCGAACGCCCTTTGTGAAATTTGCACTAACTGCATTTTGATTATGAACTTCAAGCAGTCGATATTACAATATTAGCTTCAGATGTATAGCCTGAGGTGCCACTCACTTTCCACCACCTCATGTACATCTCGCAGCACCGCGTGAGCTGTCTGATTCACCCACACTTGGAACTGTTCCGCCGCGCTTTGAACAGTCCCTGCTACACTTGGCATAGTTCCTCCACGCATGGCTCATGCCACCTGGCTTATGGAATTCCTAGAAGTCGATGTGACCCCTCGGTATAACCAATGTTTTCAGAAAATCCGTAGCAAATCTAGGAGGCTTTTATCCAATATGTATTCTGCACTCTGCATTGTTCTTTTTCTTTCCAATCTAAGTATATCGGAATCTCTGATAATATTAGCTGGTATGTTTGAAATAATATGTTTTGCCAAAACTTTTTTAACAATTCTGTAAAAAGAAAAAAAAATGTTGGAAGACATGTACTCCAACGTTAGTTTTCCTGATGTTCTAACCTTGTCTTTAAATTCCCCAGAAAAGCTTCCTCACTTGTTTCTAGGACCTTGATCACCATTACATCTACTGTGTATTAGGAACCACTCTCGTCCTACAGTTTTTAATCTGGAACGGTTACAAAGTTGAGTTTTATTCACCTCTCATACGCAGCTCTAGCTAGTCTGCGTTTAGTGTAAATTAAAATGGCTAACCCATCCGTATCGTCTGTATACGCCTTTGTTTCCTCAAAGAAAATAAGACCGAGTCCCATTTTATAACCAGGTTAAGTTATGTCTTCTGCAATCCATACATCTGTTCAAAGCATTGAACCAACCTTCCATCCCCTTGTTTTGTAATTATGGTTGATGCGACAAGTGTATGTATTATATACTATTCTACCCTTGAAAATATGACTCCTTTTACTTGGACCAAGACCTATACTGGGGAATCTATTTGGGCATAGTAAGTGATGCCTGCGTAGCATAGCTGTGTGGGCCTTAGGTCGCCTGACGTTGCGGTAAGTTATTAGTAGTAGTAGTATAGTAGGCAATACAAAAAATCCTGAAACCCAAATGAATTATATAAAAGTATACTAAATTGTCAGGAAAATCTCAAAACTGCGGACATTTCATCAAGCAAAGGAGCCAGGTTTAGAGTTCCCTCCCCCGCGTATGTGCCTAGTTACATAATATAAATGAGATAATAAAAAAGCGCGGTTTCTGAAAGCGCACACAGTTTAACTGTGACTTGAAATTGTAATGGATATAGGAAGGGGGCACTCATTTTCAACCACCTGGTGTGCACCTCAAAACGCCAGTTGTACCACACAGCTCTGACCACGCTTCCACTACGCTTGGCACGCACCACCTGGTGTACATGATTTCAAAAAGTGGGTATCCCCTTGGGATATAAAAAAGAGATTATTGCAAAAAGAACTATTTATATTAAAAAAAAACTTTTTGAAAATACATATTAGTTGAACTAAGGATTTAAAAACGAAAAAGGTTTGTAATCCAGCGTCTAATCTGCATGCGCTAGTATTTCATGGTATGTTGTACCACTTTTACGTCTTTTTTTTTCAAAAACCTCTATAATATGGTGAGAGAGATAACTTAGAACTCCGTTTTGGAGACTATCTAATAACAGGTTTTCAAACAGTTCGTGGTAACGAACGGTAAGTAAGGAGCGACCCGGCTCAATAGTAACCGAAACTCCAAAAAACGGAATTTTGATACCAATAGATACTTTAAAAGAATAGGGTTTTTATGCTGACTTCAAATATATAAGCTTCATCAAGTTTAGTCTTACCCATCAAAAGTTACAAGCCTGAGAATATTTATCTTATTTTCGAAAAAGGGGAGACACCTCCTAAAAGTCATATAATCTCAATGAAAATCCCACCATCATATTCAGCATATCAGAGAACCCTACTGTAGAGGTTTCAAACTCCTATCTGCAAAAATGTGGAATTTTGTATTTTTTGCCAGAAGAAAGATCATGGGTGTGTTTTATTATTTTCTTTTTTTATCGAGCCAGTGGTCCTAGAATATCGCGAGAGGGCTCATTCGAACGAAAATTAAAAGTTCTAGTGCCATTTTCAAGTGACCAAAAAATTGGAGGGCAACTAGGCCCCCTTCCACTCTCATTTTCCCAAAGTCACCCGATTAAACTTTTGAGATAACCATTTTGTTCAGCATAGTCGAAAAATCTAATAAATATGCCTTTGAGGACGACTTGATCCCCCACAGCCCTCGGGGGAAGGGCGGCAAGTTGTGAGCTTTGCCCATTGTTTACATATAGTATTGGTTATTGGGAAGTATACAGACGTTTTCAGTTTTTTTTCTGGTGGGGGGTCTGAGGGAGGAGGTTACGTGAGAGGATTTTCCCATGGAGGAATTTTTCATGGGTAAGGGAATTATCCATGAAGGGGCGCGGGATTTCCCAGCAATATTTAAAAAACCATCAGAAAATTAAATAAAAGAACAAGTTTTTTAACTGAAAGTAAGGAGTAACATTAAAACTTAAAACGGACAGAAATTATTACGTATATGAGGGAATGCACCCCCTCGTAAATGCCTCGCTCTTTACGCTAAAGTGTTTTAAGTACTTTCAAAAGGGCTATTTATTCTAATTAAACAGTCTTTTGATTTAGTGGGTCATTCTTAAAGAATGGCAACAAAAATTGAACTTAAGCATAAAGAGCGAGGTATTGACGAGGGGTGAATCCCCCATACACTTAACAATTTCCGTTCGTTCTAAGTTTTAATGTCGCTCCTTACTTTCAGTTGAAAAAACTTTTTTTTGTTTAATAGGGGATATAAACTGAGTCAATGGTTTCCTTGTATCACAACAAGTTATTGCCACGTCAAATCTTTTGGTATTTCATGGTTGGTTTCGACTTTGATTTTATTGATATATAATTTTCAGGGCGGTTTCTTTTACGACGTGAAATAGATATTGGTCGGTCAACCAGTTTCTATTTAGAATTTTGTATGACTGTCAACGCGGTTGATAACATTCCCTTGGTCCAGACCTTTTTTATGCATCGATTGAAAAGACCGAGATTAAAGTTCGTTTTAATTTTCAGCCCAAAATAGAAGTGACAGTTTTTTGTCAGTTTTATAAACAGAAGACAATGGAAAGCAATTATTTATCTTTACTGCTTTAGTTTTAATTGAGATAATAGGAAATTGGAGATTGTTTCCACGGAGTAATAATGGCTTTAGGTACAATTTCGAAAGATGGGGCCTTTTCATGATCTCGTTTTTGTAGAATTTGAAGACGAGTCATGAAAAATATTTTGCGGACTGTGAACTTTCTTTTAATTTTAGGTAAAAAAAATTGGTGAATTCAAAGAGAAATTTGTTTAATACTGGTAATCATTACCTGCTACAGTATCGATGTCTTTTTTTTTCTCTTACATTTGGCTTTATCAGCTTCGACACACACACCCATATATATATATATATATATATATATATATATATATATATATATATATATATATATATATATATATATATCATGAAAAGAGAAATCACCAATGCAACAGCACAAACACATAAAAAAAAAGAAAAAAAAAGAAAAAAAGAGAGAGACAGAAGGAGAAAAGGAAGACTGTTTTCCTAAATTAGTGATTAATATAGACCAGCACTTGAATGAGGCCTTAACCCTACTCATCCATTCAATCACATAGGTCAAACAGCATAGACAAACACAATCAACCATAAAGAATAATCCATGGACAGGCAGTCATGTCGTCAATAAGTATAAGTCGTCATTTACCAAACAATAGAAAAAATAATAAAGACAAATAATTCAGAGGCAACAACACAAGGGCTCATCAGGAGAATACACTGGCCTATAGGGTTTCGCCACTTTATATATATATATATATATATATATATATATATATATATATATATATATATATATATATATATATACATATATGATTTGTCTGTTCTGCTATACTTTCTTGGCCTATCTAGAACCGATGGGAATGCTACCGTTATGACCAATGCTAAAAATTGAGATGACAAATAATAAGTAACATATGTCATTTAATTTTAAACCTCTGTTAGAAAATTATGAGCTATTTTCAAATTTTTTTAAATTGATTTTCCATTTCTGTCATTTGATTAGTTGACATCGGCAGGTGAGAAAGGAATCTTCCAAAACCAAGTCCACCGAGGTGAAGCTTTAATTTATGGCTCCGACTTAATATTTTTTCGTTAAGATGGGTGTTGGAATTTATTATTTAAAAATGCTTCTTAAGACTTGTTTATTAAGTTTCAAACTGGAATATCGGCTGTAAAGCACATTTCAGTCTATTTTAAATGTTGTGATGCTTAGGGCAGGATTTACTTCCTTGTGGGTCTGAGATTAAACCTATTAGGACCCCAGATAAGGCCTAATCAGGGTTTAGTTTGGATGGGTTCTTTCATCTTCATCCTCATCAATAGTTGCAATCTTTAGGATAACGATTCATAACCTACTGTAAATAATGACGAAAAAGCTTATTTTCTATGAGAAAGACCATTTCCGAAGTTTGAACATAAAAGCTCTTGCCTTCAGCCAAATGAATTGATTATGATATTTAATGTAACTAGGGATGTTGGTAACGAATGGGGATTAATAAAAATAGATAAAAGATTGACGAAGGGCACTTCCAGCACTTATTTGGGACTTCTGTCACCTAGGGTGACAACAGGACACCTTAGGGTCTGTACAATACATTTTTTACATATCTTTCTCAAAACCATGTCCATTTTGATTTTTGCCTCTGTTTTGTAAAATATTTACTTTGGCTTTTCTAGTTCATATTTTCTCACTAATTATGCGATTTTCCCCCTTTCGATGGTATGCTCTTTTTTCCGTAAATGATAACCCTGTTCAGAAAGTCAAACTTGATGAAATACGTGATTTGTTTGCTAAAAAATGTAAGCAAGTAGCTAGACCTCGAAGTCTTGAATTTGAGTTCAAGGCATGCAAAGCTGCCAGTTTTCTGGAGCAAGAAAACTTCCCTGTTTTGACCATTTTGACAGTTCGATCGCAAAAAGCTAATATTGCAAAAGCTAAACAGCATTAGTCCATTTGTGTTACATTGAAGATAAACTCTGCTTAAATTTTTACATGTCACGTAGTTCTGAGACTATACTCATAAATATTATTATCAAAAATTATAAATGATATAGGAAATGCAATATAGGAATAGCAGAAGTAGTAATAATATTAGCCCCAAAATCTTTAGCTTAATACTCCTAGTCGTTTTCGGTATGTTGCTGAGGTGTCTTCATGACAACAATAAACACAATGCCTTTTAATTCAGTCTAAAGCAGCATTTAGTTTTAAAGCACAATTGGCCAATTGCCTATTTGTGGGGGGTTGGCATACCTAATATCCCTAAGGACATAGCTGCTGGACCGTTTTACTAAGCTGAACAAAATGGCTGTCTCAAAATTTTGACTGGATGCATTTGGAAAATGAATGGGCTTGAGAGAAGGGCTGCATACCCTCTAATCTCTTTTCACTCTAAAGAAGGGCAGCATAATTTTAATTTTGGATCGAATTAGCTCCTTTAAAATTTTGAATGATATTTCTAGCTATTATAGAATGGTGCTGCCTATTATATTGCTTATATGCCCTTTTGAAAACCTGCATGCATGGAGTTTTTTTCGTCTAATTGAAACTCCTCCTAAACTTTCCCTAAAAGTTTCACCTTAATACCCTTAGGGTCATTGGTTACAGTATGTAGTGGTAGAATTAAAAGTATACACATAGAGCCTTCTGGATAGTTCAAAATCCCCCACAACTTACCCTTAAAGGTCTAACTTAATAATTTAATTTTTTCTTCAGATATCACTTTGTCACCTTTTGAAAGTCCACATGCTCATAGTTTGCTCTGATATAGTTCAACATCTCCCCAAATATTCCTTAAAATATCACTGTTAAAATATCACATTCTTTATCTTATCACTGTTTTAATGCTGTTTATTTAGCCAAATGGTAAATTGTGGTACCATATGTAAAATCACACTTTCAACAAGGCTAAACAAAATGGCTATCTCAAAATTTTGATTAGATATGTTATAGAAATTGACGGGTGTGGAGGGGGGCTTGTTGCCTTCCAATCACTTTGACTATTAAAAAAGGTCCTTCCAATTTCCAATCGAAGTAGCATTTTTAAAGTTTCTACGATAACAGATGGCCGTCTCAAAATTTCTATGAGATACATTTTGGGAAAATACGAGGTGTGGCGGGGGAGGGAGGGGGAGGATCTGCCCTCCGATCAATTTGAATCTTAAAAAATATTTTAGAAAATATGATTACCAAGCTAATGTGCCCCATCCGATGTTTATATGACCACCCTTTCTATAAAAGCTTATATGCCCCAAGGGTATAACTTAAAACCTTTGCCCTGAGGGTTATGGGGGGGGTGTCATCCTCAAAATATGATTTTCGGATCTTTTAACTACACTGATCAAAATGGCTATCTCAAAATTTTTGTGTTCAAGGAAATGGTGGGTGTGGAAGGGGCTTGTTGCCCCCCAATCACTTTCGACTAATAAGAGGGGCACTAGCCCCTTGCATTTATTTGCGATGCGATGTTATAATCGAATGTGCCTTTTTCGAAGTTTCTACAACAGCAAATGACCATCTTAAAATTACTATCAGATGCTTTTCGGGAAACTACGGGGTGTGTGTGTGGGGAGGGTATCCACCCTCCAGTCACTCCAGTCATATTAGAAGAAGCACTAGAACTTCTTATTACCAATATGTATGAACCATATATGCTCTCAGGGCATAACTTACAACCCTTGCCCTGAGAGCTGTGGAGGGTTGTCATTCTCAAAAACTTAATTTCCGGGCCTTTCAATTACGTTGAACAAAATGGCTACCTCAAAATTTCGATCAGATGTGTTTGAGGGAATGGTGGGTGTCGGAGGGGTGTTAGTTGCCCTCTAATTACTTTCGTCTGTTCAAAAGTTGAAAAGCTGTGTGGACCTCAGGCGGCTTGTTGCTGCGGTGAGTTATTGGTAGTAGTAGTTGTAGTATACCTAGCCATGAAGACGGAATGTCAGCTTCTGTATACTAAGTCCAACAATACCGTTATGTTCAACATGTGAAGCAAATCGCGTTTAAAATATTCTTTAGATTTTTAGTTGTAGCGGTAAGGCCATTTTTTTTTCAATGGGTAGTTGTTTTTGAACAACTGCGCATGCCATTAGCAATAAGGTAAAACAGGTCCACATAATACTTTTTGTAGTAGAGGTCTGATACAGGGCTTCATTTTAGGTCAAGTATCAAAACAAAAATATGATAATAGGTGTTTTACTATTAAGGTAGATCACATAAGTAAATAAGTTCTTTCACGTCTTATGCTTTACTTAGACGCAGTACGTTAGTCCAACATGGATTTAGAGGGGCTATTCATCTTTTAAAGATTGAATAAAAATAAGCCCTATAATCAGGACCTAATCTGAGCATGCCTTTGGGGACCAGGATTTGACATCTTAGGGGGGGGAGAGGGAGGTAAGCCTCCTAAATTATTGTTAAACTGGCATATAACAAGTTATAATTTGAGACATCAAAGAAGTAAAAGTATCCTGGTTATGAGTTTAGGGTTCTATTTCCAATCTGGCCTCTTTGAGGGAGGGGCTCTCTATTATCATATCGTCGGAACTCTTACCAGAGTAGGTGTCGGATCACAACCAAATTGGATGTGAAGTTAAAGCTAGCATTCTAGTTTTGCGGCTCTTAAGCATGTGGCCATTTTAGCCTCTACGGGGGAGGGGGTCTCTTAATTCTTTCGTCTTTACATTATCAGCCTGAAAGCGTCTATTAGATCACATCCAATTTTGGTGGGAAGTAACAGCAAGTATCCAATTTCAGCCTTTTCGGGTCGATGTCTGATCAAACCCCAGTGAGCGGATTGGGCCCCTAATTTCTCTTTATCACAAAATCTATCAAAACGGAATATTAAATTTCAATACACTTTGTTAGAAACAAAATTAGGGTCCTTATTTCGTCTTTTTCGAATTTGGACCTAATAGACTCTCTCTAGGGAATGAAGGAGCGGGTTGGAGATTAAAATAGCTGGGGATGCGATTACAATAGTTGTCGGGACGGGTAATCATAAAAGTTTTGGTAGAAAGTGTTGGAATAAAAAAAATTGGTGGAGAGTTTGCACTGATTTTCTCTTTGTTTCCATTACGGCCTGAACCTGGTCTTGTCTGTCTCGGAGGAGGATGGGGTGTTCTTTTGTTCTTTTTACATTTATCGATTTTATTACATTTGCTTTCGCAACATTCCTTCACTACCTTAGCTTTTGGTCAGCTGCTTATTAATTTTTTTTTCGTTTTTGATTTATTATAAACCATCATGCCACTACTACTGCAAGAAAGGGATCTCGAAATAAATACCAGAATTGAGTGAGATCAAGATAAATTTTCCACTTTTGCCTTTGGGGGGAGGGAGGCTCCTGCCCTGTCCGACCTCTACGGGTGAGGCTTACAAGGTGTATTAAATTCTTTTTGTTAAGGTATGAGGGCCGGGGTTGTCGGACCTCAATCAACCCAGTGAGAAGTAATAGCTAGTGATCTATTCTGTTTTCTGGGAGTCTGGGACCATTTTGACGTATGTAGAGGAAACGAGAAGAACGATTAGTAACAGCTAATGTCCTAGTTTTGCCTTTTGCACACACAGTATTGATTTAAGCTTTCTGGAGGGGGCGAGGTGTACATTAGCTTCATTCGTCAGGGTAGCTACCAAAAGCAACTATTTGACCTCAAACGAACTTAGTAAGAAGTAACAATTAATGTCATACTTACGCCTTTTCAGAGGCCAACGTTTATTTGGCCTCTGTGGGGGTGGGAGGTAGGTGGTGACTAAGTTATTGGTTCGCACAGGTCTAGGAGAAGGGAATGCCATATCCCAAGGAAACGTGGTTTGGTTTTTTACAGTCTTTACCCGATCCAACGTTTGTGAAAGAAGGCAGAGCTTGAAATCTTTATTTATCAGCATAATTACTTTGCGTGCTGGTAGAAATCATTCCATCCAGCCTGGTCGACAGCCAAAACCTAGAATTTTAGTTGTCTGTCGAAATCAGATTTCTATGAGGAAATGGTTATATTTTGTAATCCATATCCACCAAAAGAGCTTGTCATATATAAATAGAGTTCGTTAGGGTTAAATAATTTTACTTTTAGGGGGGTTTGAGCCTGATCCAAAATAGCATAGTCACATATGTTACCCTACAATTGTGACCCGTGGGTTATTATTACTGTAGCACGACAAGGGTTTTTTTTTCACCCGAGGTCTATTTTGTCGCTCATAACTTTCTACTTTTCGTTGTTTAAAGGCTTTATTTATTCGGTCATGACCGACTTCTGGGTTTCCCCCTGTCTTTGGCATCACCTCTTCTGGCTTTTAAATAGGCCAGGTAATCCCAGAGGTTTATGCTTTGTTCGATGGGTGCTATATCCTCATCCTATTGTAAATTATTGATAAGTCGTCATCATAAAAACAAATATACAGATTGCTATCATGTTTTTTGTAAATGCTGTCAATAAATGGGACTAGATACATTAGGTTTCTTTCGTGAAGACTTAATTTTTTTTTCAAATAATGTTGAGGTGTCGAAATTCCTTTGATTTTGGTATAGAAACAAACAATAACAAAAACGTATATCTGATCAGAGTAGAGAATTTCCATGGCACATAGAGCAGAGCCCCCTGGGTGACAATTCAAACAATAGGTTCCTGCACGTATTTTCTCTCATGTTGATGATGTCTTCTCATATCCAAATGCATTGAAATTTAACGATCTCAGGGTTTTTGCAAATCTCCCTTAATTTCTTTAGATGCAAAGTTTCTGGTTTCATCGCTTTTTTATGACTTTGTTTATGCTTCATCTCACAGACTGTACTTTGACAGGATCTTTGACAGAAATCGAGGAGTAAAATATTCAAAGATGGAATCTCAGATTTCACTATTGCTTTTACTTGGATAGAAAAGAACTCGTTAAGAATCTCATGCTTTTTACTAACCTCAAACAGAGAAAATTTTCAAAAGGTGTTCATCGAACAGTTCGTAGCAATGAACTGCAAGTAAAGAGCGACTGATGTCAATGGTGACTGAAGCTCTAAAAAATATAACCTGTACAACATTGCATGCAAAAAGAATCTCGTTTTTCCAAAAGAGTAGTTAAGATAAGAAAACTTGTATAACTTAAGAAATAGGTGGAAAACACGCCCAAAAAGAAGGGCGATCTCGATGATAATTTTTAGTAGTAAAAACTCAATGACATCGAATGATTTGAATTATCGTCTCTTGCTTCAAGTAACCCCCTGACAAAAAAGAAGAAAAACAGAAACGTGAATCCAGTTACACGCGGGGTAGAAATCCGTTCACTTGAAAACATATTTTGACTGAGCGTTCAGCATGGGTTACAGAGGAGAAACAGTTTCCCAGTCATTATCGAAGGGAAAAAATAGTTTTTAAACATTAGCTTTGGGAGTTTCAGATAGGAGGGGGATGTCTCTTCAATATTCTTGGCCAGTTGGTTAGAAAATTTGGAATACTGGTCTTGATAGGCGAATATTCAGTGAAAATGAGAAGACATACCATAGAACATTTGCTTTCCCCACCCCCAATAGATTGGCTAGTGATACTGTAGGTTGCTTACAGTTACCCCCCTCTAGCCCCTCTTAAAATTTGAGGTTCATTTCTCACCTAATAAAAATAAATAGGTCGTTAATATGTTATAAGCGTCTGAAGAGATATTGGATAGGTAGACTAACAATTAGTTACTACGTGTCTTTCAAATTTGGAAAGCCCGTTAGCTTCCAAGCCGTTTTGAGCTCATTATTTCAAGTTTCAAGAAGGAATTTTTATGCAGAATATTGTAATGTGCTCCTTGGTATTCTTATTAATAATACTTTCATCAAGTTATTTTTTTTTCTTTTTAAAGAGATGCTTGAATCTCTTGCGGTCTTCTATTTTTTTGTGTCTGGATAAAAATTGTTGCGAAAAAAGCTGAAATTAGCATAAAGAAACTTTTAGCTTATAATTAGAAAACTTTTTCTAATATGCTGCGAAAAGCAAACACTCCTAAATGTGCATTCACAAAAGTCTAGATTTAGCACGCAGAGCAGCGGGTTGAGGGAGTGTAAGCCCCCTTGATGATCAGACTATCCTTAGCATGATAGTGTAAACGAAGAAAATGTAAACTAAGAAAGTTTTTTTTTCAAATGAAATTAAAGAATAATAATAAAGCTTAAAAATTAGAAAGAGAGTTTTTTTTTCAAATGAAATTAAAGAATAATAATAAAGCTAAAAAATTAGACATTTTCTTAAAGACGAGGGAGGGTTTGATGCCACCCCAACCTCAGTTGTTTCCACTGAATTAAGATTCTTTTCAATTTTAAGACTGAATGCTCTTACGTAAGACCAGTGTAATAAAATGTATGTATGTGTTTTTATTTTTTTTTTTACCTCAGCGCTTTAAGGGAGGGTTTATTTATTTTTATTTGCTTTTCATAGTAATATTTTCGAGAATGTATTGAAAACCAATCGGCAAAAGAAATCCTTACATAAATATTTTTGTTTTCTAAAATGTTTGTAAGGAAGCACTCGTCGAACTTCAGCGTAAAGAACGGGGTTTGAATAAATGACCACTACTCTTGTGTATAGGATGGCTACTCGTGTCAATCTGTAGATGTCTACTCGACAGTATAATAGTAGATGTCTACTCGTGTCAATTTTTATGTCGTCCTTTACTTCCATTTGAAGAACTTGATTTTTTCTTCATTTAGTCACTTATTTGTCAATTTACTACACGGACAAGAACGCTTTTAGTAAATAGGAATTTCAGAGTTTCAAAGTCAATTCTGTTAGTAGACATGCTGCTATAAGAACTATTAATCCCATCTCTATTTAAAGCTCTGAGATACAAAATCAGGAACGTTAGCAGAGTTGATGGGGTTTTCGGGTTTATACTCCTTGAAATCTGGGAAGTCCTTTCCTTACCTATTTAGGATTTTTTTTTTAAGTTATGCCATCAGAGACAGATTTAATCAAAAGTACCTTTGCAAAGGGTGTAAGACAAGTGATAAAATTTTGAACTTCAGTTTTCCAGAAATTCAGGGAAATTTATGTTTCCATAGAAGTACTATGTTTACTGCTAAAACGTTCTAAAGAAAGTCTTCATCGCCTGAATGCAATAATAAATTATATAACAAATGATATTTTTCTCATCTGTAAAACCATAGAACAGTTCACCTATAAATTGTAACACAGAAATTAATCGATAAATAGATATCTACGTTTCAGAGATGGGGCAAGGGGGGTCCTGAAGAGAAGTGTGGGTACTTATATATTATACAGACCATACTGTTGTTCTTGATCTGTTTAAAACTGATTTCTCTGTGTCCACTTGGAGATAATTAGCTTGGCCCGAGTGAGATAAGCTACTGTGCATGTACATTTTCACTAAATATTTAATATATAGAATTGATTAGATTAGATATTTATTATAATGCGTTCTGAGCGGCTTGCTTTCCATAATTGTATGTTGTAGTTTCGATATTTTGTTACTAAAGTATTATATTTCCATAAGATTTTGGAATATTTCATTATGACTTACCTAACTTCACTTCTTGAGTGTGGTCGGTATAATACGTAAGAACTGAAATATGAATACGGTCATTTCGATGGAAATATATGAGTAATTGTAAGGAAACTTGTGCAAATCCCGAGAAGATTGTAGAGGAAAGTACAGGAGTGAAGACTGCATGTTGACAAAGAAGAAGAAGGTATCCAAGAAGCTTCAGTGCATTTACGCCCTCTAGACATAAAAGTTTATGAAATATATGCCAAAGACTGAAATATTTTTTTCAAAGATCTAAAACTTCTATACGATCCATGATCCTTTATCATTGGAAAAATGTCTAGATTGTGCAGATTTTATAAATAAGGGCATTGCCATAAAAGTCCAATTTTTTAGAGCTTAGGTTTTTAGTGAAATGGGTCGTTCTTCGTATTATATATACGGAGGGCTGAGGAGGCTTACACTAAAATTACAAAACTGGTTTAAACATAAAGTTACAGAATTAGTTTACAAAACAGGATCTCAAGGGGGAGACAACCCCCTCATATAAAGGGTTATTAATGCTCAATTTGTGTTTTAAGGTTACTCCTTACTTTCGGTTAAACTGACCTTTGATTTCGTTTAATTTATGTCCATTTTCTATATCACAAATTGGATTATCCTACATATGAGAATGGCCGCAACCCCACCAGTCTTAGCTTGTCTCTTGACTAAAATTTTGCCTTCAATGACAATTTTGCCTACAATTTTTGCCCAGAAATGAGCGCCAAGGAGGTGCATGGGAGGACCCTCCTGGATTTTGAAAAATATTCTTTGATACTTGCATTAGAAAAGAATGTCCTTTTTTGTATTGTCATGAATAAAAAAAATCATTGCTTCATCCCCTCCTTTTTTTGAATTGGCCCAACTGCTCGAATGCTTAACTTCTAATGCTTTCGTTCGTCAAGGATGGGTAAACGTTCTCCACTGAATATGGGAAGTTAAAAGTACGTGTGCTATTTTTCTGATTAGTTTTTAGTACTTTCCCTTAGTTACATTTGTCTGTATCTGTCTCTACCCCCACTACTAATGACGTACTCATCCAGACTGGAATTGTGCTATAGCTCTATAAGATCCTGAAATTGTTGAACAATGTGGACAGAAAGGCACAGTTTGTACAACCATTCTCTCAGGGGCGGATCTAGAGCAAAATCTTGGGGGAGTCCCAATGTGACAAGGGCCCTAGGGAAAAAAATCTTCGGGTCTGACAATTAGTTATACTATTAATCGACTTCTTTTTATTACTTTCTTTTATCGTCAAATATTTCTTCTTCAAACAAAACATACCAAAAAAACTTCAATTTAATCCATGTTAAAACCAGGATTTGCATAATTTAGCAGACAAGTGGACACTTTCACATAGTTTATGCCTTGTTTATTGTGATTTATACTTTAAAATAATTTATTACGGAAAAACATTAAACTGTCATAAAAGATTAATCAAAACGATCAGTAAATATTATCAACTTAAATTTTAATCTAAAATTCTTTTAAAATTTAAGTCTTACGTGCAGATTGAAATACATTTTTCCCTTCAATTGGTTACTCCTTCAGAGTTTTACTTGGGGTTAAAAGGCGAGTTGAAAATTGTTTGTTCCTGATAAAGTTATAAAATGATTTCTGGGAGGTAGCGTGTATGGAAGTTTTCATGTATTTTCCCTGACTTCTCATAGAAGGGTGTGTTATTACCATCTTGGTAGTTTTGGAAAATTTTCCGAACCCCTCCTCTATGTACGTATATATACTTTTATTTAACTGGCAAATGTTTTCTCACATCTTAACTCTCGACTTCTCAATCAGATAGGGGGGGAGGTGAGGAGATTTCGATAAGTGCTATCCCCCACCGAAGAATATATTCCCCTCTTTGCCGTGGATTCATTGCCCCCCCCCAAATGGCATCCCCATCCCTAGCACTTGAACCTGCCCAGGATCAAGGTAAAAACGTCTATTCTTTAGTTAATTTTATGTCAAAAACATAATTAAGTGATACAATTGCGGCAATTTTAATACTTCTGCTCACTGATGATATAACTTTTCCGTTCCCGGTTGAGTAGCTTAACCCTTTTGCGATTTAGAATGATTTGTTGGCAAGCTTGAAGGGTACTCAAGGCTTGAAACGGGTTCTTGTTTTGATCAGGATCAGGTTTAAGGCCTTTGCTGCACTTGAAAAATCATGACATTAGCTTTCTCTTTCGCAATTTGTTTTTGGCTCTGCTGCTTTTTTGGCAATGAAAAAAATTGCAAATACGTCCATTTGTGCAATTTATAAATTTTTTCCCAGGTTCTGCTATTTAGTTTGGCCTTTGATGCATAATTATGTCAGTTTGTACAAGCATTTCGAGATTTTATAACTAGCCGCAGTATCTTCCATATAAAAGAAGGGACATCAGTACATGGTACATCAGTATATGGAATCAGTACAGGTTCCTGTACTGATGCCACTTAAAACTTACAAAGGGTTTACGTACTGCGTTATATATATATATATATATATATATATATATATATATATATATATATATATATATATATATATATATATATATATATATATATATATATAATGAAAAAATAAATCACCAATGCAACAGCACAAACACATAAAAAACAATAAAATAAAGAGGAAGACAGAAGGAGAAAAGGAAGACTGTTTTCCTACATTAGTAATTAATATAGATCAGTACTTGAATGAGGCCTTAACCCTACTCATCCGTACAATTACATAGGTCAAACAGCATAGCCATACACAATCAACCATAAAGAATAATCCATGGACATATATATATATATATATATATATATATATATATATATATATATATATATATATATATATGTGTGTGTGTATGTATATGGAAATTGTAAAAGCAAGATTTTCTTAGTTTGGGAAGGGGAGCTGCCCGTATGAGAAGCCAAAGCTCCTTATGGTGTTAACTATAGTATACGTTAGAGAATTCACATTGTTTGTTCCATTATTTTAGAGGTGCATGACACCTACATGGTGCCTACATGGCCTACATGTAGAGGAGAGGTATAGTGTGCCCGTTTTCTTAATTAGGGAACTCTTTTACAAAGGATCTCCATCCAAGGCCATATCCATAGGGAAAGATATTCATGATTAACCCCTTTTTTTAACATGGGAAGATAGTGTAATAATGAGCAATTTAGTGACTGAAAAGACATAAAAATATTTTTCTCATTGGTGGATTATCTCTCCCCCCACCTCAAATGTGTCCACTCAATCTTGAATTTATATTATGACCAAGGTCCTGCCTGGTGTCTTGCCAGGACCAGGTGCCAGGTCCTGCCAGGAGAAATCTGTTTGAGGGGGACTTATAATTGGTGGGACTAAAAAAAAAAGAAAAGTAGGAATTGTTTAGTTAAATGATGAAAAGTTGAAAAAATAGTATATATTATAAAATCTTAAGATTTGATGCGGGTAAATGATCAGGGACACCCCCTCCCCTTGTATTCATGCCTGGATCCTGCTTCTATTATTTCTTCAATGCTTGTAATGGTACAGGCACCGTAACTAACCATCTAATGCCGTTACTGAATTTTATTCTGGAAAAATTCGAAGAAGAACCATGTCTTGAAATTACAAACAAGGAAGATAGTTCTTTTGTTTCCTAGTACAATTCTTCCTTGTTTTCGTATCTGAGATAAGGAAACAGGAAAAAAGAGCATTTCTCTATTAGCAACTTTAGTCAAAATAGGATTTTATTTGTAAATATAGCACCTCATCTCATCCCATCTTTTTTCTGGAAAGTAGCTGAAAGTTAAAGTCTATAAATTTCCTTTCCTAACATCACAATCAGGCGCATAAGCGAATATACAGCTTTTTTGTATTTTTTCAATAACTTCCTATATTTTACATGTAATTGTCCAGTTTTGAGATTTCCTCAAACGTAGCTTGCACACTAAACAGACACACCTCTGCCCATGAATTCGTGCGGATATGCCTGATTCGACCCAAAAAATGATTTGGCTGATTAAACAGACTCTATGGAATTTTTCGCCTTTTCCGTCAAATCTATGCACTTGTTCATTGTTTTTGGTCCTATCCCTTTGAACAGAAAACTTCAGATAACATTGCATGCTGTAGACCGTCTGAGAGATCTTAATGGCTCAAAATCAACCATGACAGATCATTTTTTTACAGTATAAGGGGGAGGAGTATAATAATCAACCTCTATCTGTCTCGACTTAAAAAATTACTTTTTGAAAAATAAAAAAATAATCACATTGACTAGTTAATGCAAGCTATTCTATTGTACAGTACTTGTTACCAAAGTTCAGATTAAAGTGTGTTTCTGCATTGTATAATTTTATTCACTCTGTGGGTGTTCAGCTCTGACACAGCTTTTAATATCAGAACCAATTTGGTTTTGAGAGAGCTCATTAACATGTCCATGATTTTCATCTAAATTATCCTATTCTGTTGGTTAAAAAACCAGTACCCCCCCCCTCCCTGGATACGACCTTGCAAGATGGGGCATATCAGAGGATTTTCCCACCATAGGTAGACCGGACTGAAAACATGAAGGAGCTTATCTTAAGATTCAAGTTTCCTGGGCGGGGTGGTCCTCTGGGAAAGTTTTAGGAGAAATTCAGGTACTTGTATGATCTACGCCCTACAGCTGTTGTACATTCATTGACGCATTGCAGAACCGGCTTATTCCTTGATATCTTTCAGCTTAGCGCGAGACAAGACAAAGAGAAGGAACAGAATGGATGGAAAATATATAGTTTGGGCTATATATTTGCACATTAGGGGGGGGGGGATAAAGTATTGGACAGTGTGAAGTTAGAAAACAATTTTTACTACATAATATACAAATAACTGTACCTAACACATTAGGCATGCAGACCTGCTATACTTGTTATGCCATGCAAACCCGCTATTCTAGTCTAAGCACAACAATATCCGTGTCATGCGTTAGAGACTCTAACCGGCGGAAGACTGTGTACTCTTTTCCATGATAAAGATAGCAGGAAGAGCTGCAACCTAGTAAACAGCGAGTCACGGCCCGTAGTAACTGAAAATTAAAAATAAGTAATTTCAAATAAACCTCTAAATGTAAAAGAAATGCCATTTGCAACTGTTTTAGGAATTGAAAGTATTACTAATTTTGAACTTCAGGTACAAATTAATTACGAAACCATTTTCTGGAAATTTTGGAAAGAGTTTTAATAGTAACTTCAATAACTACAAAAATATAGATTTGAAGAGAAATAGGTAGCCCCCCCGCCTTGAAATTTGAATAATTTTGTTGGTTTTAACGGTACTTGTCTAGTATATATAACTCGAGAACTTGTATTCCGAGGATGAGACAATATCCGGTTTTCATGCTGTCTATACCAGACAATTCCTTCGGCTCGTTGGGAAACTACATTATACCTATATTTAAATTAAATATTTAGTTGGTATTTTGGTCAGGTTACGCATTTGATATAATGCGCTCTGGGCGGCCCCCCTTCCATAATTGTTTGTGGTAGTTTTCTTAATTTTATTGCTAAATTTTATTTTCATCATATTTTGTTTCATTTCATAAGCATTAACCAAACTTCATTTCTCAATTTTGTTGTATTCTAGTTTTGGTGTTATTTGGTTGTTTTACATTTGTTTTTTCATAGGCAAATATTTTGGGGGTGATACCTAGCACGGGGATATCATAGTGAATTTATGGTAGGCACGCCACTTGCCTGGGTAGGGAATTTAAAGTGCCGACACCCTATAGGCAAGTGTTTATTCTCCTTATGATCCCTTGTGTTGGGTTGTTGTCCCTGAATTATTTGTCTTTTTTTTACTGTTTCTAATATTTGGTAAATGACGACTTATACTTACTTACGACACGACTGCCTGTCCATGGATTATTCTTTGTGGTTGTTTTTGCATAGCTATGCTGTTTGACCTAGGTAATTGTATGGATGAGTAGGGTTAAGGCCTCATTCAAGTACTAATCTATATTAATTACTAATGTAGGAAAACAGTCTTCCTTTTCTCCTTTTGTCTTCTTTTTTCTTTTTTTTATGTGTTTGTTCTGCTGCATTGATGATTTCTTTTTTCATTATATTATAGACAAGTACCGTTTTAACTTGAGTCTACACTTTCATGTAAAAAATTATCTTTTAAATTTAGTTTCTGTCTGTTTCGAATGTGCTTTTTATTAAAAGGCGACCGGTTAAAATGCAAGGACTAGGATAGGAGCATTGACAGATATATTAATAACGATTTTGTTTTGCGAGAGACACCAATAGAATTTTGATCCTTAAATTGCTGCAAGTGCAATACGACATCACATTGGAAAATACATAAATTAACAAATCATATAAATAAAACCTCGATATTTTGTGGAAGGGGCACGGAACCAATGCCCCCCCCCCCCCTGCGCTGAGTCATGTAGCGAGTAAAGAAACAACGAAACGCTCATCATTTGCTCCATTGGTCGGCATAATGAAATGGTGTCTACTATAGAAACAAAATGGTTAAAATCAAATATTGAATTATCTAATTTTGCCTTAGAGATACGACCCAGTTATAAATGGTTGAAGAATAATTATGAATATCTTTTTCTTGTCCCATCTTGCGGACATTTTTAAGGAAGAGAGAGAAAAAAAGACGGAAACCTTGAGGAGTGCTTGCGTGGATTGGATGATTGCTCCCTAAGGCGTCGCATTCTGCACAAGAACCAAGCTAAATTTTTAGTCTTGAACGAGACTTCGTTTTAGAAGGTTGGTTAAAATGAGAACTGAATCATTAGTGAGGCCTGAAGTGGAGGTCCCTTTGGACCTCAGTTGTAGTTCCAAATTTAGGTCGAATAGTGAAAAATCGTCCCATTCCGAGGACTCGTATAATTATACAGGTGTTTTTGCTACTTTTCATCCTCACTTTGGTTTTGGGTGTCAGTATAATCTGGATGTTAAAGCTGATTCTAAATGTTCCGGTAGTGATTCGGACGAACTTGATACAGCTTTAAGTAGAAATAATTTTTTTAATCACAAGAAGAGGCTGATTACGCGCTACCGTAAGTTATTTTGAGTCTATCAGTCGATTGTTTGGTGAAAACGAATTTGTAGTAGACCTAGGGGGTTGGTAACACTGCAGAACAATTGCTCTTCTGAAGAAAACATACACGTACCACCGTTGTAAAAAAGATTAGTTTGTTGGCCAAAACCAAAATTAACAATCGTAATGAAGCTATTGCACTGAGTTGTGAAATTACTGCTAACTTAGCAACATTCAGTATCACATTGCCTACTGCGAACTTGGGTAAAATTCTCGACAAGTTGCTTTTGGCTATCTTTTAAAGGGGCTAGATTAGGAAAATGAAACTTTCAGTTATGAATCCAGGGCTAAATATATACTCTGGGAAGGTATTGCCATGCTACTATGTCAAGCCTCTTCTGATTTCTAATCCCTAGGAATTAGCCTACTTGACAGGTTTACACCCTAGCCTATTATAATTATAGCCTACTTTAATTTTCAGTTTTAATTTCTTTTTCTCTCGTATTGGTTTTGAAAGTGTAATTCCTGTCATTTGAGTAAAATTTTAAGCCGTATCAATGGATTTGTTTCCAAATTTAGGAATGTATTTGAAGATCTTTGAAACCTCATAAATTGGAACTGAGCAAAGTTCTGAAGCCCAAATACTTCTCTTGTACTTCATCTAAGTAGAAGACCAATTTTCCTAGGTTTCACTTTTACAACCCAAAGATTAAAAGTCATCAAAGGTTAATACCCTCTATAGGGCGAAGGAGTGGAGGTAGATATTTCAAAATACCTTCCCGGGACATACAAATTGGACATTCATTCTTTCATCGCAATTGGCGGCAAATATTTTAGTGCCTGGCCACATTATGCTCTCTCCATGTATCAGGGCCACTTTCCTGACCCTCTCCCTCTGATGATCCCAGATATAGCCCTAATGATAATTTCTCTGTTGATTGAATCTCATGATTCGTCATAGGTTCTTTGTTTAAAGGGGTCTCCGCAGTCTCGACTGGATAAAATATAGTTTCGCCAGAGTAAATTACAATGAAATGTGGATAAATATGATTGCAGATTAAATATTGTTAAAAAAAGACCAAGAATCAAAAGAAATTTGGCAGGGTAATGTGATACCCTGTCACCTTAAGAAGTGACCAGTTACTAAATATTTACCGAATCAGCTTTTGAAATGTGAAGTGTCCTTTTCAAAAGCATTCTGAACTTAATCCAAAATTAGAATTAAAAATTTGATGTTTTACATGCCTATTTATCATATTTGGGGAGAACCTGGCATAGCCTAACTGGTATTTTATCGAAAGTGGTAACCTTTGAAATGGACATAGGTCAATGCTTGCTTGTCTGCGAATTTAATGAAGTTAGTAATTCTATCTGTAGTTTGCGCTTAAAATTTTTGTATGCAATTCGCTACGCTTAAAATAGGAGTTGTTTTCCGGCTCTTATAAAAGGAGCCGGAAATATTTAAATTTCCAACAGGCTACGTCCCATGACTTTGTGTAAATATCGCGGTATTTTAGCTGGATACAATGCAAATTGCACTGCGAAGGTTATTACGTATCTGCTGAGAACCAAAACATTTGTAGAAAAATGTTTATAAAACTTACGTACTGAAATGTCATTTCAATTTTTTCTTTCGGTAAGGTTAATAAGACGGAAAAAATCCTGTTATTACCGGTACTCACTTCGCTGCGCTATTCTCATTTCCCGTAACTGCTGAAATAAGTGGGAAGTGTTTTCATAAGAAATAGAAATAATGTGCCAATCGACATGAAGTCAAAAACAGAAGCCAAAGAATTCTATGTGCTTTTTGCTGCTGATAAGTATATTTTTTTTAATGCTATAAGCCTCTGAAAATTTATCCTCATTCCGGACTAAGCACTAGGCTATGATAGCAAAAGAGTAGCACCACTTCACTTTCATTCAAACCTGTTAACAAATATAATGGTTGCTTCCGTGACAGTTGTATCTCAGCCCCTCCCTCTTAATGGGGCTAGTTGTAGCCCCTAGGTATATACAATGCAAAATAATTCAAATTTGAGAAAAAATATAAATTTTTTCAAACACTGGATAAGGTACAGGGAAGTACCTTATCCATTGTTTGGCCCCTTGAATTGCAACAGCCGAGATGTCGTACTATCACATCCAGTTATGTACACAGACGGAAGAAACCCGTTCTCTCCCAAAATTTAAAAACTTACAGTTTTCTTTGTACTTTGTTTAATTGTTAAATTAAATTATTTATTTGCTCTATCCAATTGAATGTTCTTTTGTGTCCCTACTCAAATAGAGATAAAAACCTATAGATCAAAAAAGAAGATTCCCGAACGTAATCTTGGAGCTTATTGCCTATCTTGACCTCTCATTTTGATTTCTCCTAGTTGTTCTCCCGTGTCAACTTATCTAGGAATTTTAATGAGTTTTTTTTGCCTTAGTATTGGGTGACATTAATGTTTGTTTTTTGTTTAATAATAAAGCATACTCTAAAGATAATGTTGTAAGTCAAATAGATAACATTTTGTAATTAGAAAAATTTCCAATAACAAAAAAGTGTTTCTTATTCATGGTCGTAAATCCCTATAAGTTAATATTAGTACCTGTCTGACGGGCACTTCCGATCAATGGGATGGCATGAATTCATCAAGGGGCGCTGAGGACCCTCCTTGGTGACCTTGATCATACATAACTATAAGCAGGGTTGCCACCTGCAGCACGAAAGTGCTATTTTAGCACTATTTTATAATGTATAGCACTATAGCACGTGCTCAGGGTTGCTAAAATAGCACGAACGTACCATTTCAGCACTATTTTGGCAATTGTAGCACTTTAGGAACTGACCGTGGTGGCAACCCTGGCTATAAATCGTGTATGAGTAACATTCCTGAGGATATAGAGACAATTACAAAAATATTCAGGTACTTCCGTATTAAAGCCAGTGCAGCAGAAGTTGCGCTAATATTGAGATAGCTAAGGAATAGATATATCTTTAGAGTAAATATTTCATACTGAATCCAAAAATAACATTCACTTGTGCCGGAAATTAACTATAAAACACCTCTCTCCTCCCCATATGCAAATATATACAATGAGTTGTAGGCTATATATGCAATGAATTTATATTATTGATTTAACGGTTCGTCGAAACAACGGAAAATTCATTGCATATACATTTCATGATGTATAGGTCAGCGTATAGGGTGATGGGGGGGGGGGGGTGTAAAGCTTATTTCCGAAGAACTTTTTATTTTCGTACAAAGCCCTATTGGGTTCAGGGCGAAATTATGCCCTGTTGTGGTGTCGTTAATGCTTAAGTACCAGTATGTCTTTCAATCATTGAAAGGGAATAGAAATTCAATGGTGTGTCTAGAGGTAAATCTTTATTCCATAGCAATCTAGAAATTATCTTTGAATGACCTTTTCCCGTACAGTTGCCCAAATGGCATCAAAGTCGATGATTAATCTAGGCGCGTACCTGTAGGGCTGAACCAAATTTGGCCTGTACAATTGCAATCGGATTAGTTACCCATTTGCAAGTGAATCGGTTACCTGAAACGACCTGCATGAATGTAGATGGGTCCCAGAGACAGGGGAAGGATAGAAATTTCACGAAAAATTGGAAAGATCCTGATCTTTTGCAGAACACTGGCCAGAAGTCCTCCCGTTTACGTACTACTGTACTACTACTACTACTGCTACTTACAACTTAATGCAGCTACACACAATCCTCCTCCATCCCAATCTATTCCAAACCTCTCTCTTTACAGCCTCCCAAATTTCCAATTTCCCTTAAGTTCTTCCTTATGACATCCTCCCACCCAATTCTGGGAGTACCTACTTTTTGTTTGGCCCTAGATGGTTGGCTGAGAAGGATGATCTTTGGAAATCTATCGTCCTTTGTCCGTATAATATGTCCTAGCCATTTCAACCTTCCTATCATTGTAACCATAGACAACAAGAAAGAACCACATTTTTGTATAGCTTACTGTTTGAAATACAGTCTGTCAGACGGGTACCCAAAAGAATCTGTAGACAATTCCTCTAGAAAGTACCTAATAAATCCTCCTCCGTCTTTCGGGTAGCTCGATTTTCAGAGCCATACTTGACCACTGTCACTGTACCTTCAAATATCCTAATGTTGGTTCACAGACTTACCTTCCTATCCGTCCAAAAAATTTTCAACTGTAATAAATACCCTGGGCCTTCGCTATTCTGCTTTTAAAATCTTCACTGCATCAACCATCTTTGCTAATAATAGGCCTACTACCTAGGCAAGTGAAGCTATCCACTTTGGATAGCTTCCAACAGCCACCCAACATCACTTATTCACCTTCACCTATTCCCAGTCTGATCAACTTAGTCTTCTTAACATTGATTTTTGAACCTGTTCTTGCACCCTAAACTATCTTGACCTCCAAAAAAACAAAAGAAAATTTCAAAAATCACGAAAAAATAACATTTTCACCTAGGACACTCAAATCATCAGCATAATCTAGTCTATAATTGTTTATTTTCTCATTTGATTCCGTGCTCTGCCATAGCCTTTGCCGTGTTCATAGGACAAAGTCAATCAAATTGATCTATATAAATGTGGAAAGACCGCAACTCTGCTTTATTCCTGATTTAATATGAAACCAGTTACCAACCTCATTTCCTACCTTACCACAGGATTTTTTTTTTCGTACATAGCAATAATACCATTAATGCATTTACCTGGTATACCATACAAGGATAGGACCTTCTCTAGAGCGCTTCTTTCGGCTGAATCAAGCGCTTGCTCATAATCTGTAAAAGTAAGGACTAAAGGGTCTGATGACTCAGACACCTTTCAATCATTGCTCTAAGAGTAAAAATTTGGTTGACGCATCCGCTTCTCTTCCTAAAACCACATTGTTTTTCTTTTAATTTATCTACAGCACCATCTCTGAAAAGCATCATCATACCAAGTAGTTTGCTTTCTACAGAAACCAAGATAATGCCTCTTTAATAATCACACTTACTCTTATCGCCTTTCTTATAGAGGGGTTTGTAGGTATGTAACAAATCTTATGCAAAGGAAATTTGATAAAAAAAACATGTTCTCTTTAAAATTAATACGATGAAAATGTTGAATAGTCAAAAATTACGTGTGAGTCGCTTTCAAGATTGTCACATTTACCAAATAACAGGCCAAGGACTAATTTAAAGTATAACTATTAAAATTCGTATGTCCAGAATTAGCTAGATTCAGCATTATTTAAATTAAGTTGAAGATAAATCGCAACGATTGTTATTGGGGAGTATTTTAGAAAATAAGTGTCCCATAATTTCCAATTTAGTTTAAAATGATGCGTACGGCATAGTAAAGGACATAATATATGTCTTATAAGACATACAAAAAAAATTCAAATGCACAAATACTAAGTAAATTACGCTCTATTTGACATCGTTGCGTGTAAGACAAATTTTCCTACTGCTATTGCATAATATGCCAGTAAATTGAATAAAAACGCTTGCGTTGCATTTGATAAAACCATAATATCTTAGTTTGCTTTTGACTTTTTATTACTTAAAAAAACTTGAAGCTGTTCGGAATCAAGCTTGAGTTTGTAAAAATATCTCTATAATCATTTAAAACTCTGGTTTAAACCCTATCATGGAGAAACATTTATTAAAAAAATTTTTGAGAGAGGAAGGGGTATGTTCTTGAAAGACTCTGGAGAGACGAAAAACTAAGCTTCGATATTCTTGACGTGGATATTGTTTGCTATCATACGAAGGTCAACATAGAAGCTAAAAATATGGTGGGGCATTTGTTAATTAATTTAATTCAATAGGCGGAAGAGAGTTTGCCATAATATCTAATTCATGTGGTCTAAGTAGGGTCTTCGTAACTTTAATTTGTAGTAAGGGTTAATTTGTAATCACTAAAGACCTATCCGTATTTGTAAGATAGTGGTTAAATTTTGAAACAAAAAACAACAACAACAAAAAAAACAGATCAGTAGCAATTCGAATCCTAGTTCCCTCATTTGTTAATCAGATTTAAGTTGAACCCATTCTCCTTTTCTAAGCATAGTTATGGTAAATACACATCGGAACTCCAAACTATTGCTCTTTCTTTTAAGACCCTCCTATGACATTTATATCCTCCATTGATCTTTCTATATATATATATATCCCGGCAGAGCTAGTCCCGGAAGCTGTAATTTTAATGTGGGGGCGGAAAATCGATTTCTTTGTTTTGCGCAGAAGTGGGATATCTTTACCTATCCCTCAGGGATACATCTCCAAAATCAGTAACCTGAAATAAACTCTTATTTCCGGCTGCTGACGCAATTCTATCCCTTAATCAATATTTCAAGGCGGGACTAATCTTGCCCTTACGTCAGGAATTGGTTCCTTGAATTAAGGAAGAAGGTTTATGAATGGGAAAAGATCTAAGAATGGTAATATTCAAGGATAACCTTTTCTTGTCCTCTCAGGTACATGTTTTGCTGACGCATTTCTCTTCCAAGAGAAGCGGAAATAATTCTCCACTTCTTAAGGTGGTCTAGATAAGAAACCCTGGGTTTCGTTTAGAATTTAAATAATCTAGACTGAAGTAGTTTTTTATAAGGGTTCTTGAGGAATGGAATAAAAAAAATCACTTATCCTTTAAAATAGAGGTTTTGACATCTTTCAATAATGCAGAGAATATATCCAACAGAGGCTCGAGGAATTGGCTTAACGGTCGAAAAACTATATATATTCTGAACATTCATATTTGCTTGGACTTGTGAAACATATATATTCTTGCTCTCCCATTTAAAAAAAGGAGAGCTCTATGTACCGATAGGTTACCTTGTTTCTCCTCTATTAGAGACCTGGCTTATAATAACGATTTACGGCCCTTATGTTGGGACTGCCTCTAGATTATTATGTCTTGCGCTTGTATTTATATTGAGATTTCTAAACAGGATCAGGCAAATAATAAGGGCTGTGTTTCACAAGCTAGAGGATTCTCATCGTTCTAACTACGAGGATTAAGCTGAAATAATCTTATAACTAATATGATTCAGGCTCAATATCATTCAGTTTACTTATACTCCAAAATAGTTAGACAAGTTAGGACAATGAAGCTTTTCTATTTTTGCTAGCCATTTTTATTTTTATAAAAGACCAGAAAAAGAAATAGAAGAAGGCGTATCACAAAATAAACCTTTTTTCTATATAGAAAGGAAACGTTAAAAGTGCAGGGTAGGCACCTTGGGGAGGAGGTCTAGCTTCCCTACACCTTTGGAAGATCGAAGAACATGTGCAATGTTTGGAAAAAAAAATTAACACTTTACTCTCTCAAACTTCGGCCCCATCCTTGGATATATATATATATATATATATATATATATATATATATATATATATATATATATATATAATTATATAATTATTTAATTATATAAGGAAAAAAAAACATAGGTGAAGATCGAAAAACTGCTGACTGTGTAATGAGACATTCTGGCTTGGTAAGATGGGTTGAGGTCTTGTCGTATAATGTCAAACAGTTGCCTTCAGACCTGATATTTCTTGACATAGACAATTGTATAGTTAGATCACAAATGTAAGGTTTTTTCTTTGCATTTCGGCACTTTATTGCTGAATTAAATAAAAAACAAGTTTTTTTCAACTGAATGTAAGAAGCAACATTAAAACTTAAGACAAATAGAAATTATTCCGTATACGTATGGGCCTTTCCCTTCCGCCTACCACCATTCTCTGCATGTTTTACAAGTGATTTTAAGTTACAAATAAACGAATTATGACGGAATTGTGAAAAAAATATGCAGCAGCTTGGGATAGGCCAAACAAGGAGCACAATCGTCAAACTCTAAATGAGATTACTGTTTTATGGGGTTCTACTAGCACCAGTTTTTCACTCGCATAGGCTTCCATACTTTTTCAGCTGGCTGACAAGAGCTAACTTGAGCAAGTGTTCTTAAAAACTTGCATGAACTTTGACCGCTTAAGTCATGAACTTATGAATTTGACCGCTTAAGTCACCGCTTAAGTAAAATAAAGAAACTGATGAGCTCATTTATTTTCTGATTGACTCATAAGCGATTCCAAGTTTCAAATTGAATACAACTTCTATAGCACATAGACATGTACATTTCCTTACTAATTTCTTGAATAAGGATTTCCGTTTGGGGGGGGGGAGGTGTGTTGTAGGAAAAAAAAAGCTCAAGAAGACTGAGTACTGCAAATCTAAAACCTTGACTTTGTAAGGTACTCTGTGGTTGCAAACATTTTTAATTTGTATTTTTCACTTTCACTTTATTTCTGAAGCCGTTCTTTTTTTTTTCACATGACCCTGATTCGCAAAGCTAAGGACGTAAGTTGAATAACCCGTTCATTATTTTCAATTTTTGAAATGAATTCAAGTCGAAACAACGTACAATTTGCCTTTGAGAGCAATTCAAGTTCAAGTTGAAACAATGTACAAAATGCCTTTGTTAGAATAAATGACAAGATGGGAACTAGAGACACATTTGTGCCGTTCACTGTGAGTTAACCCAGTAAAGTACTCTAAAGGTTGGGGGGGATGATGCATTGCGTTTTTTTACTATATTACATTGGGATGTACTCGAGGAGCTCTGTGACTTCCCTCAAAAGGTTAGGATTTTTGGAATTTTCCATTATTTCCTATAGGTTTCACATTATTAGCCTGGTTTCTGCTGTTTAAATTGCCTTCCCCCCCTGAAATTTTTAAGAAATCGCACCAGTCGCTCGGTCAAAAACTAAGGCCCTGATTTTTTTCTGTTTAATCATGTGTTTAAGCATATAAAATTTATTGGTCGGTAAGAGAATTTATTTAAGCGAAATGGAGTATGAAAAGCTATTATTTAGTGACCTTTTGTCGTTCTTTCGGTATCAATCCTAATTATTGTGTAAGTACTTATTTTCGAGTCTGTCAAATGTAGGGGCACCAAAAGACGAAAAAATAGGGGGGAAGAGCAAGATTATTATTTTTTTTTTTTTAGTATAAAATACTACAATTGCCAAGTTGCCCCCTAATAATTTTTGCTGTAAAAAATGAGAAAAGTGCAATATCAGAAATAGCTTAATTTCACAGGAAAAACGTGAGCTGTTGTACGCCCATATTTATGGGATTGAAAATACTGTTAGGAAATTCTCGCTTCTGTAATTTGGTCAGATACATGGATTTTTTCCAAGAGGTCACGAGTCTCAAGGTCCTTCTCTGAATATGGTTGGTAACAAGTCTTAACACCACATTTACGTGGTTACCGGTCCTGCTGATACTCAACAAGTTACTTCATTTTTCCCTTTTCATTTATTCCTTTTAGGTAGTTAATATATCCACAGTCTTTCCAGTCCATCCACAAGGGGGCCTCAGTGTCCACCCCATCTCAGATTCATTTGTTCTGGCCAAATAATCAACCATTATTCTAGTATTTTTTAGATTTTACCAAAAAGCTTAGTAGTTTCCACACATTCCTCCTTTTTTCTTGATATTTTGACGACTTTGTACTACCCACTCTCCCCAATCATTGTTGCAGCAAAGCAAATTTACGTACGCATGCCTGATCATCTTATTCCACAGTGATTCCTAACTGTAGAAATAATTTATTCTGCTTCCATTGTGTTATTCGATGTTTGATTTTATGAACACACATGTTGAAGTGTTATTTTTATTCAAAAGGATCTAAATTTAGTTATATCACTTCGTTGGTTAGTTCGGCATGCGTTGACTCGAACTTCGGCCGAGAAATTAAATGACTGCCAGGTAGAAAAATAAACACACTAAGGATTCTTGGCTTACCTATCCATGCTCAAAGGTGCCAATGTATCCAACCAGAATCCTTTTATTTTCTCTTTTTTAGCCCCTTCCTAAATTTGCACATTTCTGATAAAGCCTAAATGACATTTTTTGCACATTTTAAGGTATAAATATATAAATAAACATTTTTATTAATGGCTAAATAATAAGTCTTGAAACTGGATAATGCCCGTCCTTTCTTGGGTTAAACTTGAATTTGAGAATGGTAGTAAAACAAAAATATAATGTACTATTTGGGGAATTGCACCGATATTTTTGGGCCTGGTTTTTCCTATCACGTTTGTAACTGTGTTTAGCTACGGTAATTAGTAGCAGTTTGTAGTTTGTTAGCCAAAGATTTGAGAAAGTAGACTGTTCTTTATGGGTGTGTGTTGAGTGTTGTTTTAAATGGAAGAAGCAGAAATAATTCGACAAAGACTGGTTGAAGGATTCCAGCTCCTGGAATAAATCGTACCCTTTATTTTTTTGAAGGCAAATTTTGCCTTGATACTTTTTCCGAGTATTACAAGACTTTGCCATTTTGTATGCTTTTATCACTCAGAGAAAGAAAAATAATCAATTAAGACTTGTAGTACCTCCTCCTCGATCACTCTCGTTAGATACAATTTAACAACAAAACCGATTCTGTAGTTCAACGTCTTATGTGTACATACGGGTAAGGTAAGGGCTGCTCTCCACATTATTTTGATCATATATATATATATATATATATATATATATATATATATATATATATATATATATATATATATATATATATATATATATATATTCCAGTAAGATGATAAAAGTCTGTTTTGTAAAATAACATTTCCATTGCCTTGTCGTAACAATCTCCTTCTTTGATAAACAATTGTATAATGATATTGAAATTTAGTTTTTCACGTTTTCAGTGGAAGCAAACCAAGATCCTGCCCACTCAATTCTTCGAGCTGAGTTGGAAGCTAAAGTTACCACGTCTCCTTCTCCAGGGTCACCTCCAACTTGTGTGACCGATTTCTTAAGAGGCATCCTAAGCGGTCCAGTTGCTCTATCAAGCATTCATGGAGAATTGGAACCACAAGTAGCTCTTCCAGGGCTTCTAAAAATAACTGTTCCAGGTATTCTGTAATGTCTCATTTGAACTTCCCCACCCCTCCCCGCCTTTTTTACCGCTAGTATCTCTTAAATATTTTTTTTTCATAGACAAATTGGGACCTGGTACTCGCGTTTGAATAGTGGTTGGGATACCCCTGGAAAATAAAAACAAACAAAGAAAACAGCACACACATACGCATAAAGATTAGAAAACTGTGGGATACTAAAAATCTTGAAATCCCAGGTGGTCTGTGCACGCCTGTCAATATAGGCTTGTAAAAACAAAACATTTTTTTTTCTAAACCAGCCCGGAGAACGTTACAGAAAGATTCTTGGGCGTTCTTCCAAGAAGTTCACAATTTGTATCTCATTTATTTTTGACCCTTCTCGTGGGTACCCTTAGATCTCATTATGGGTGGTGAGTTCAAGCCCTTTCCAAAGAGAGGTCAAGCTCTTGACCTGATCCAAGGTGGCTAGAATGTTTATCCATTGAGAAAGTTAAGCTCATCCATAACAATATTTCAATAATTGGCCCCCCATGAGAATGACCTTACCTGACCTAGATTCCTTAGCATATGCTTTGCTTTAACCTGTGAAAATAGTAGTCTTGATTGTTTCCTTAGCTTTGCGGTGTTCTGGGAAATAAAATGTGATCTTTGTGCTTCTGTTGCGGATAATCAACTGTTTGAGAATCGTTTTTGTCGAAGAATCATTTTCGACAAAAACAATTCGCAGCCCTTCCAATGCTGCAACTTAAAGGGCGTTATGTTACACGGAATGAATGTTGCAGAAATAGAGAAAAACTGAAGAATGTGCTTTGAGTTTTCGTTTATTTTACGAGCCAATTTGATTGTTCTAAGTCATCCAATATACAAAAAAAAACAAAAATTTGATATTAAGAGTACCATCCTCAGCTATTTTTGTTAGCAAGAGAAGACCATGTAATACATTTAAGAATAGGAAATAGAAATTTCTAGATATTTTGAGTACCAAATAGGCAATGGTTGTTCTGGTCTCTCTTGTGCCCGAGGCAAAAGCTTGATTGCCCCCCACTTTCCATGTCTCCCAGATACTTTGAGATTAATTAATTAATAATTTATTTTTAATTATTATTATTTTAATTGAATTATTGTTTTTAATTGTTTGTTATTCTTTCTATTATTGATTAATTAATAATTTGCTTTATTACTTATTCGGAATTTTGCGCTCTTAAAATTTCTGTACCTGGGGCAAGTACCCCCTCTATCCCCCATAAAACCGCCTCTGCGAATAAGGTAGCAGAAATGAAAAACTGCTTTGTAGCGTATTTTGAACAGCCTTACTTTGATCTTTTCATGAAATACTATTGCCTGGAATTGGGCCATTTGAAAAGTTTAAAGAAAACCTTTTGAGAATTTTTAATAAATATTATGTGGACAGTAATAGAGTCACTGACTATTTCAAAGAGCTATCTTCCGACCGTAATAGGGTGTATTTACTTCCATTTCTAAAACAAAATTTTAGTTGTCTTCCCTCCCTACAAAAAGTTTTCAAGAACCGAGATCCTACCTACAAAATAAAAACACGGTGTATTTCTAATAGTTTAAGTTAGATGTAGGCTACGCAGTTTCTACACCATATCCCCTTCGTATCATAGTAGTTTTAGATTCGACTAGCTAAAAGCTAGCATTTTCGCACTTAATTGATTTTGATTTTTGACGGCTGAGATTGAATTAAAATCAAATTTGAAACAGGAAATGAGTATTTCTTGTTCTATTTAACTATTAAGTCATGTATCCATACAAGTTGAAAATGAAGAAACCTTTTTAAATTTGTTTCACAGCTTCCACGTTTTCCATCGTGTGAATTGAAACCGTAAAAATACATACTCTACATCTTTATCTACGCAAGGCATCTACCAGAGGACTTCTTTGGGGGAGAGGGGTGGGGGGTTGTATAAATTTGAAATAAAATCACAATAGAACAGGTAGGTCATATGCCTCACGCCGAAATTTTGGCGTGGGGCAGGGACCCAAAGCCCCCTTTCATTGCAAACAAGTTAGCTGTGCTCTTTAGGGTGGATGGGTAATCATCCTAATCGTTTGGATGATTTATTTGGATAGTATTTTTTTTGTGCAGACTGAGAGAGGCAAAGCCACTAACAGGCAGAAACAGTTGTTAGTTTGTATTTTCACTGAAAAAAACAACAACAAAAAAACAAAAAAAAACAGCCAAGCTAATCAAGCTAGAGACGTGAAAAAATTTTTGGAATAATTGATAGGATCTTACAACATCAGAACGGCTAAATCACACATAAAAAAAATCCTGTAAAATAGACTTCGAATGACACCATCATTACGCCATGTGAAACTCGAAGGTCCTAGCTGTCTGTCTTAGCAAGACGAAAGAGGGGAGAGGTCAAAGGCCTAAGAAAGGAGGCCAAAAGGAAAGCGAGCAAAGGGAGAAGACAAAAATCCTGATGTATTAAGTATTAAAAATGGGTTATAGCGAAACCATAGCTTGTCAGATTTGCACTTTATAGTCGAATAAAAAACCTGATTAAAACACATGCTAAATGGAATAAGATTATACTTCCGAGAGAGTATTAAAACTGGATTACGACAGGAAAAATACACATAAAAAAATCAGTGGAAAGATAATTGTAAAATCTTAGGTAAAGGCTTAAAATAGGGGCTCTTCAGAAGGAGGCATGCTAGAACATAAAGAGATGCACTTTTAGATTGCTAATTTTATTCGCAATTTTGCTAAATTTTTTTTTACGTCTTTGACAAGTCATCGCCAGTCCCCTCCCCTGATGTTTTCATATTGTCCTGAGCTATGTAAACAGGAAAAAATGAGGAAAAACAAGCAAATGATACATATTGCATATTATAAAGTAAGAATATCATCATTTGTTTTTGGTGATTTTTTTTTTATATTTATATTTTTTTTTATATAGTAAGAACGCGAATAAAACCATTAAAATGAACAAAGAATTAGCAAATTTCGAGCCAGTCTCCCTGCCGGGGATATTTTGTGAATAGTTTTAAATATGTATAGTCAAAGAATAAAAGAGCTTGAAATTAAAAATTCCTCTTTTTTATTTTAGTATGTCTCCCTCTGGAGAGCCGCTATTCTAGACCTTTACCAACTGTTGTAAAATTTAAAAGAAGGTAAATTTGAAATACGATAGGGACGAAAGAAATAGTAAAGCCACAAGAATATGCTACAAGAAACTGATGCTGCAAAATGTGTTATTTTTTACTATAATCTACTCTTACTGGAAATCTTGTCATGGGATCTTCGTCCTTTTAAATTAGATATCACCATCGATTCTGCTGTATCTTCTGATTACCTCTAAAACAGCTTTGGGCCTCTTTTTAATTGTTCTAGTCGAAAGCACAACAAATACCGTCATAGGTGACAGGTGTTACCTGAGGGAGGGGGGGGTTGAGGTCTGTTAAAATAGAATTTCTGGTCAAACTTGTTTTGAGAGGAGGGGATGGGGGAACTCAATCAAGAAGCAAATCCAAGTTAGAACCTTTGTCCAAGCATACAGCAATATGCAACCCATCATTTCTCTCACTTTCACAACAGCAACGTTATTTTCGTTTGAGCCTCATAAAACCGTGAGAACATATTTTTGTCATGTTGGAAAATATTTTTGCTTCCGATTAGAACGCCGTGAGAGCGGGAGTAATATTTCCTGGATAAACAAGTTCATAATTTTGAAACATCGCGCGTCCGTCACTTTCCAGGACTGACTCTCGACTTGACAACAGCTTTCTACTGACTCGTGACTTCAAAATGAGAGGACCTTTCACTTTTTGTTCTTGAAAGAATCATTTCATATCCCCTCGCACTCAGGTGCACTCACGCTGTAAGAGAAGAGAAAAGATTCGTATAACAATTTAATCTTTTAGTAGCAAATGCATCGGACATAGAAAGAGTAAAGATATGGCCCGAAAGAGGTGGTGCAGGTGTGCATGTGGGGTTATGTGAGGGGCAAAACTTAGAATAAAATAGCCGAATTAAATAAAAAATATAAGCACTTGTAAGCTTTTCATTTTAATTGTTAATTAGAATACTTTTCTATGACGGGGGAGGGTTCCCAACAATCCTAATAAGCTTTTTTTGTTCAAATATTCGTACATTTTGACACGTTCTTAGTGTGGAGACATCCTTGTAAACTTCTCTTTTTCTCTTCGTATTAGGTCAAGCATAAGCATACTTTTTTAGGGGGTGGGGGGTTTATTTGTCAGGAAGCACATGAAGAAAATTTTTCTAGTCTGAAAGAAACCGGCAATTTAAATGAAAAACATAGGGAGTTATTAGGCTAATCGTAAAATCTCTAAGATTTGAGGAAAGGTGCCACCCTTTCCTACGTTACTGACTTTAGATCAAACAAGAAAAATATCAAAGCAAAAAAGTTTTCTTTTTGTATCTGTTTTTAATATCCTTATTTATAGGAAAGATTTGTTTCCAATAATAGTTTTTCATTTACCTCTTAGTTTTTAGCTCTTTCATTCTTAATTTATCTCAGGGGCCAGCAACTTATAACCCACGGGGCAACGACTGACCCATTTACTAATTTCAAGTAAACCACTTCATTTCTGAAAAAAAGTATAGCCCATTATGTATAAATAGATAATAGAACATAAATTTAAAACGAATTCTTTGAGAATAACAAAAAGAGGATAGTAGTAATGTCTCAGTTTAATGATAAATTTGGTGCAATGATAACAAACAGAACACACCGACATTCTTCCAATCAATTTTACCATTATGGTTTTAGGGTTGCTCACTCTCAGAAATCATGTACACCAGGTGGCACGTGCCCAGTGTGGCAGAGCTGTGCCAAGCGTTTTTGGGAGTGTGTCAAGTGTTTGGGGACTGTGCCAATCATGGTAGAACTATGTGGCGCACGTGGCGTTCCAAAATATGCACCAGGTGCGGGGGAAGTGGATTACTCCCGTTATGGTTCTCTCAGTTGTTGATCATTTCTGAAGGATATTGCATAGTTATGCAGCAAATGATTGCTACAAGCAACCGTTCAGAGTCGTTGAAGATATGGCTAAAATGATTTGTTATCTAGTGACGTAATTAGGATTGCAGTTAATGAAAGTAGCATACATTTAATATTTGGCTGCTTGAACCTGAAAATGTCTCTGATCGAAACCCCTGTTTAATATTCGCATTTTGGCTAGTTTTGTTTGCAGTAAAGGTTGGCATCCCCACTTTATCTAATCCTACCTTGATGATTTATTGAAAATGTTGTTCACCTTGAGATTTACCGTCGAAAAAAAGACTCAACTTGAGGCTGGATACTCTTAATTTGAAAATGAAAAAGGCTGAGCTTTCTTAAATAAACTTGATGATTTATTGTCTGCCATTTGATTATGTCCAACGCTTCACGTAATTTTGAAGGGAGGCCAAAATTGCAAAAAAAAGCGAAGAAGAAGGAATTCCACTCTCTGAGTTGTGTTAATTACGTGTCAAAAACGTAAGTATGCGGAAAGCAAACAAATAACGATCCGCAACATAGTTCAACTGTCAATAATGTTCATTCGCACCTTGCAATTGTGCTCTCATGTCTTTTTTTTTTCAAAAGAAATTAATTCATAAATAATAGTTTTTGAGTAATAAAGAATAAACCAATATGACCACTATGACTACTGACTACTAATTAGAACTAGGAAACTGTGCTTACAAACCACGCTTTACATACATGCATACATACAAATCATGGTTAGAAACTGAGAATTTCAAAATTCCAACCAAGCTTTGGATTGATTGACGTTGTTTGACCAATATGAAGTGTCGAATCGATCTTGGTTGACAAGTGCTGTGGCAGCACCATTTTCCAAAAAAGTATAATCGATGAAGGTCCATAAAGCTTCTTCAGTCCTCCAATCATGTGGAATTAAAATCTCTGCATGATTCTGTTTCACACAAGGTGCAACACAAATGTTGTGGCAAGAATTATGAGCTTACAGTTCCTTTTTTCCTTCTTTTTTTGTTATTATGAAAATACGCCGGGGAACTATCGGCAACTTGGAACATTAAAGAATGCGTATAGAGGACAAGATCGTCATGACCTGTAGGTAAGGTTGAGTACAGAATTTAATTGAGAAGGGGGACAGGCTGGTTTTTATTTTATTGCAATAAGATTTCTTGTATATTTTTGGTCTGCAAGGGGGGGGGGAGGAAATGACTTAACATAAAGTAGTGAGTCTAGCTTAATACCGTTACAATTTTATATGATCTATTCAAGCACTTATGTAGGATTTTGTCTTGGGGGGGGGTGTAGTAAAAAAAAATCTATTTGAAAATTTGAATAAGAAATACCGAGAAGTTCGGGAAAATTTCGGATTTTGGAGGAGAGGAGGTGGGCCTCACAACCTTCCCTCTGCGTACACAATAGGGTATTGTTTAGTTGGGCGGTATGGATCGCTCTTTTTTCCAATGCAACCAGTAATGTTTGACAAGAATAGGTTTGATCAAAGTACAGAATTTAGTGGGGTCAACGGAATCAATTAACTGGAATTAATGATTTCTTAATTTTGTAAACAACACTGAGACAGTCCTTCCCCTTTTGGATAGAACCTCATTAATCAACTTCAGCAGTTCCATGTCCATCAAAGCATAGAATAACACGGAAATGCCTACAATAGGCTAATGTCAGTCATCAAGTCGGAAGGGAAACTTAAGCCTACAAATCAATGTCACCTGGACTTTGATTAGATGTTGACACATAGCCAGTTATAACCTCTATTGTTCAAAAAGTGTCAAGTTTAAGTTTATCCATTTCTAGTTACGGATTCCTTCTTAGCTTACTAGTGTGAAGGCACTGGTCCAGGTCTTGCTGCAGCTAGATTATTTGCTAATTCTCGAACCAGACTATACTAACGTCTGTGGACCGACCCTGACTCTGGTGGACAGTCGTACAAACTGTGCTAAATCAAACAAAGCCAAACGTTTCTGGCTTTTTTGTTTTGTATCAGTTCGTCTATTTTTTACTATTAGTGTTTCTGACTTCTATCTTGTTCGCAATGCTTTATGTAGCTTTTTGAAGGTGTTGTCTGAACGGAATTAAAAGAAAAACATTCTTAAAAGAACTTTTCTAAAAAGAACTTTTCTAAAAAGAACAACTGTTTTGTTCTAAGAAGAACTAAACAAATGGCAGCTTTGAGCGAAAAAAAAGGAAGTTTGGCAGAAAAGGAAGTCGTGATTTGGCACGTATTTTGTAGAATATAAGTGTTGGTTTAACTTTAACTGTATCCATAAATTGAAATGTAATAATACTACCAGCTTGATCAGCGCCCAGATGTCTATCCGAGACAGAAGTAAAACAGGTTTCCTTTCATTTCGTCGTTAAAAACTCTAAACTGAAAAATTGAGTCAGAGAACCATTTAAAATCACTAGAAAAGTTATGTACCAAAACTCGTACCTCCGAAATTTTGATACATATCAAAGAGTTTTTTTTGTGGGGAAGTTGGGTTACACTCTAAAATAAGTAGTGTGCCTTAATTCCTAAATATATGAAATTTTGTATACTTAGGCGTGATTCCTTTGACAGAGAATGGTTTCAGACAAAACTAGAGAGCTCCCATGCAGTCATGTTTGAAATCATTGACAAATATGCTCATTCGATAATCAATTGAAAAATGTCCCAAATTTTGAATTGAAAACATTGTTGATTATTCTGACATATAGCTGTCATTGAAAAAGGCTTTTCTTCCAATCGAGATTTATGGGGGAAAATGTGTCTGACAATTGGAATGTCGATTCATATTCCGGGACTGTCACGAAATTGTTCCCAGTTATGATTACTTCCTCTGATGAATCACCAGTCAGGTTTTTTGTATTTCTATTTTAAAATCCTAACAGTTCAAGAATATCGTTAAATTATGATGTTTTTTCGCATTCCCAGTATAGATAGAAACCATCCGGGTCCCCGTCAGCGGAATACTACCTGCTGAAATGTTTAGTTGAACAGGCAGCCTTCCAAAATCTGAACATCTCGCTAAAATAAACGAAAAAAGAACAAGTAGCCACATGCCTACAAGGCTATGTGGAAAACGGTTTGGTGGCTATTGAGTTTTGAACCAGAAAACATAAGAAAAGAGGCATGGGAGGTTTTCGGGCTTTAAACCGTTCGTTACGGCAGGACGGACAACATTATTTCAGGCACCATTCACAAAACGTAAAAATGTGTATTGGTTGTTGTGTTTTGTGTTTTGGTTGTTGACAGGTTTGTATTTACATGCTAGAGTCAGAATCTAATATTAATTTTGGAGAATGGTTTGGATAGCTGAATGGCTGGAATGAAACCTGTTCGCATGTTCTATGGAAGAGAAGGTACGGGTTTGGGCGAAAAATTCAGGTCTCCCAGATAAATTCAGGATTCAGGGTAGAAAAAAAAATCTAATTTCACAAATTTTAATTAGAACTTAATCTTAAATCAAAAGATTTTTATGAATCAACATGTTCCCTTCTCAGAGAGATATTTTGTTCTCCAAGTTTCTATTCGGTTGTGAATTAAGCGTTAAATAGAGAAAAGACCTTAAAGACGGATTGAGTATGTAGTCCAATGTAAAAACTACTTTATAGGATATTCTTCAGATGTTCGTGGGACGAAAGGTTGAAACGCATTCTAAAATATCTCAATTATGTTAACTGAGATGGGGAAAAGATGGCCACCCAAAATGGCCAATGGCCAAAAATGGCACAAAAAAAATAATCTAATTTCCCCGTCTGACGGGCTGTACGAGCTGTACATCTTTAACACTAACTTCAGTTTGACTGTCGTTGATCTAACAGGATTTTTTTTTGTCAAAGTTATAAATGGCCAAAAATGGCACAAAAAAATAATCTAATTTCCCCGTCTGACGGGCTGTACGAGCTGTACATCTTTAACACTAACTTCAGTTTGACTGTCGTTGATCTAACAGGATTTTTTTTGTCAAAGTTATAAAATGCTATAAATTGTTTAATTCTTTTTTAAAGGATCTTTATTTTTACTTTGGCTTTACAGGTTCTTTGCCCCCGTCCCCAGCGGACTCCGGTGTGTCTGATGTTGATTCAAGCAGTGGAAATGATGATGGAAAGACTAATATCTCTTCCCAAAGTAAGCAGCTTTGTCAAATATCTGTTAATATATTTTTATAAGCGTTAACCATGTATTCATACAGGAGGACGGACATGGAAAAACTTCCTTCTAAGGTCCTTCTTGATACGTTTCATTCTGGAAGTAAAACAAATACCCCTATTAAACCTTTCAGGCTATCCACCGATGAGCTTTACGAGGAGTGGAAAAAATGTAGTGTAGTGATCCACATCCAGCACTTTCAACTTAGCAGTCCTAGTACACTCACAGTTTCGTTTTCTCACATTTGCTGGAATTTTTTAAGAAACAAGAATAAATAGGTCGTGTGAATATACGAAAATAATCGTGATGGATCATAGAAATATACCTACACCGTGAGTGGACAGTATTCAAACAATTTTCAATCCAAGTATACGAAATGTGCGACAACCCAAGGAAAGAATCATGCAAATGCTCTCAGAATGTCTATCTGTGGATTTTGGAATTATACTTTAGTGTCTGTGTTTAAGGGTCCTCGCAGAATTTTTTTCCAGCGGTAAAGGGGGCAAGCTTTAAAGCATTCGCTCAGAAGGTAAAGAATAAAAAAAGACATTCTCCTTCTTTCCACAATGTAAGTATAATATAATTCATCAATCTTGAAAAATGCCACTTTTAAATGTTTTAGTCTTCAAGGGCTAGGGAAGGGGTGAATCAAATTCCCATCCTCCGTTCCCTATCTCTTCTGGACACTTTTGCCTAAGCTCCTTTTTCATTATAGTATAAGTGAACAGCCAAAAGATAAAATTAGGGCATATTTCAAGTCTGGAGATCATTAAATACAGGGTTACGAGACGTCTTCCTTTCGGAGGACATGTCCTCCTTTATAACTGTGTATATCATTACTAACTAAGTTATCTTATTTTTATCACACTTAAACTTTTGTGTCTTCCTGATTAAGTTACCTAACTTTCATTGTTCTTAGTATTTATTACTATGATTTATGAAGCAATATTCCATTACCGTGATGTCCATTGACATCATTTGTAACTAGTATGTATGGTGTTATTAACAAAGTTAACTTGTACTTGGTACTTCTTAACAAATTAAACTTGTTGATTGTAATATTTCTATTTTTAAAATTGACCTTTTAAAAATGCCAATTCTCCCGTCTTTCTTTGAACAGAGTCTTCCTTTGATATATTTTCAAATGGTGATATCTCTCCTTGAATAAATTTGGATATTAAACTGCCAGGAAAAAATCTCGGGTAATCCCAGGGAGTCAATATTTGATTAGACTAGTATGTAGATATGTTTTCTATGCGTAATTAATTTTAACTTTTTTTGCCAGATCGAATATTTAAATTGTCCCTATCGACGTTTCTTGTCCTATAATTCACAGTGCTATCATTTCATACTAAGTTGATTAAATAAAACATACCTAATGTCAGATTGGAACAGGACTGCTCATAAATAAACTCATGTTTCTTGAAACATTGGAAACACTAGATTGAAAACCAAAGCTTATAACTAATTGGGCAGAACAAACTCAAGTTTTTTTAGAAGAGGAGATCGCCTATCCAGGGATTTCAAACAAGATTTCGCATATGTGATTTTTCAATGATTTTCCATAGAATTATCAAATATTGCAACTTTATAAAGCAGTATCTCAGATAATTTTTAAATATTACACACCTTATCCACAGAGGTATCAATTGGATGGGGTGGCAGGGACATGTGTTCTCTGGATTTTAAGCCCTCTACTAGACTTCAAAGGATACATTTTCCCACCTCTAAATTTTCATGGGTTGATCCTATTCCCTATTCAAAGAGGATGCAAGGCATGAATTAAGCCTGGGAATCCCGGACTTGTGGTATAGAAGACAAGTCTCTTAACGATGGGATTTAATTTTGGCCAACTGAGATGTTCGAGAAACGGTGATTACAATTTGAAATTCTGACCTCATTTTTTCGAAAATTAAGTTCTAAGTAACATAGCCATCTAGAAAAGATGAAACATCGTTCGAAAGCAAGAGAGAAACATGCGGCGTTTTCTCAAACTTTCCTGAAACTCAACAGCATAGATACTTCACCAGAGGTGTCGTCTGAGGAGGGGAAACATGTGGGGGGTCGTTCACCAGGGGGCTAATTTTGGTTGAGAAAAAATAGATATATATTTCATATGGACTCCGGATATGGACACCTGTTGCCCTCCCCCAACAACAGAAATGCTGAAGATTCACCACCTTACTTCATAAAGTGCTTGGATCTGCACGTGAGAAATGCATATTTGATGGACATTTGTTGGTAGGTTTTATTGATTTTTGTTGTCTTCATTATCGGTCATGATTTCTCGAAAGCATAACTTAATTGTATACTCAAGTTATATAGTGTCCAATTTTCCAGGTTCTGTAGCCCCCCATCATGGTACAGCTCCTGGAAGTCGAAACGTTGGAACAGTTTTAACGCCCTCTGTGACGCATTATTATCGTAATCCAGCTTACGTTTCCCCGATATCACAAGGTGAGTAGTGTAAACTCCGAAAAGTGAAACCCTATTTAATATGTAAACCTGTAAACTAAAATTTGCTTCAAGGGCAATCATAGATTTTAGAAAATTTTGCAGAAAATTTCCTTTTTTGGAAATGTAGCCTCCAGAAAAAAGTGAATCTATTTTCAAATATCATTATGAAATATTGGAATTTTCTTTTCAGCTTACTCTATTCTCTGGGCACAACAAGGAACATTTACATTGAACACACAGGAACACACAATTTACATTGAAATTACTCACTTTAGAACTCATAGAACTTTAAGAAGTAATTTTTTTTTTATTCTAATCAAAATTCTACAGGGATGTCTTACAGTTCTATTTTTTAAAGTACCTTTTCTGTTCCTGTTACTTCAGAAACTTGTCTAAATATAGGACCCCCCCCCCAAAAAAAAATGGCAGGCTCAATTCGCAGTAAAAGCGATATATCAGACACAATACTTCACACCGAGTTTCAGACCTTTCTTAAAAGAAAGAATTGAACAATAATAAAACTTGTATATTTTGTACACCTTTAGTCTTTGGTACTCTGAATTCTCATTAATATTGAATCGCTAAGGAAAGAAATATTTCATAGTCTATAGTGTTGGTTTACATTACATAACAATCGAGTTGTAAAACTTAAAATCTATTATCGAGAAAATTGAATAATGATCACGTAATATTATGTAATCTTCATAGTTGTTTATAATCGCACAAAACAATGAATTTGAGAACAACATAATGAAAAAAAAGGCATCAGGCTATACTACTATTGCTACTAACAACTTACGCGGTACCACGCAGTCTGGTCCCAACGCGGCGACCTTTGGCCATCTCCTACAATACCCCAGAGAAACACAATTATATTTGTCCGTCATTTTTATATTTGATTTTTAATTTTTTACGATCTAAAAATACGAAATTGACAATATTGCTAACATGGAAGATTGTGAATTCCACAATCAAAACGAGGATATGATTACTGTACTATCTAGCGACACCAAACTTTACAATCGGATTGTCAGGTCAAAACAATCTGACTGTCGATTCGACAATTCAAGCCAAGTTTCTGACAAGAAGGTCGTAAAAATTATTGTGTGAATAGCTTGAATTCTTATGCTGAAACTTCTAATGTTGAATCTTTTTATGTCAGACGTGACTTGAATTCCAGAAATCTCTATGTAATGATAGAAGCGTCGGAAAAAAGATAGAACTTAAATTTCAAAACATAAAAAATATAAATTGTCATTTAACACAAACTTGTAAAAAAAATAATGGGATTGGCTTATACGTGGAAAACAGCAGAAAACTGTTGCATAAAAAGTCAAGCTGCATTTTATGCATTCAAGAAAGTATTATTTCTTAGCATTTACGGAAAATGATTAACGGAAAGTGATAGATTTGCTTACAAAATTTGGGTATTATATTATATGTTCCTATGCGAAACAGATTGCTTCTTTAGTCTCTGGATAAAACTGAGGATAAAGGTCATTGCTGCAAAATATGGGGTAAATTGGTTGAGTCTTAGGTATCAGATATTCGTGTTGAAAAGGCATTAAGACTAAACTATTCATTTTTTCGCCATTTTCTTTGTGAAAAGTCAGAAAAATCTGATTCCAAGTACGGAATTTTTGGCTGGTAGTAATAACAGGGATAAACACCTGTTATTACTACCACTATTACTATTACTAACACTGCATGCAACGCAGTGCGGGTAATTTCTCGTAGGAAATTGTTACGAATTGCACGTAACAATCTATATTTGGGACGAAACACTTGCTTTTTTTGGTGTCTATTTAAAACAACTATTTTTTTGGAAGTATTCATTGCCTCCTTCAAAGACTAAAATAATGTATTCTAAACAATCGGTTTACAATAAGTCCTACATCCTAGGTATGGTTCTTTTTATACGATCTGTCATCCCCCCAATTCCGGACTGTGTACAAATTTACTTGATATCTGACTTTATCTCTCCTTTCTTTTCAAGTATTTACTGATATTTTTTATGCTTTAAGTTTGGTCGTTTGAAGTGTAGAAAGTGGAAATCTTCTGGTAAAACTTTTTGAAAAAATTGTATATTGTACATTGGTTATGTCATTAGAGAATTAATAGCATATTGTAATCGGCGAGAGGTAGGAGAAATTTTCCTTATGTTTTTTTCAACGACTTTCTTGAGTTTATGGGCCTAAAGTACCATAAATTAATGAAAAATAAATTGATTAGAATAATGGGGAAATATCTATAGAATTACAGTTTAAGAAAATAGTGTTTACTAAGGGTTCATCTGAATATACATTTTGTTAGTTTGATATGACAAAATCTAGACTTAATTGGAACTCGTTTTTTGTCGCTGACACGATTTGAAAGGTTACACAAAACATAAAGCGACTTATTTACAGAAGTGTTAGATGAAGTGTCCAGGCAGTTTACCAGGAAAATATTTTGTCCCTGTTTTTATGTCATAGATCTATAAGTCATCTCTAAAAATATTTTGGCAAAATGTGTTATTCTGTTATTAAACAGCTTCAGTGTTATATCTGTCCCCTTGCAAAAAGTTTCATAGTTTTTTCATGTTTTAGAGAAATTTTCATCGCTTTATCCGCCATTGCAAAAAACATATCTTTTTGTAATCAGAAATGGAGCCTTGGTTTTTTATTCCATTGTTCAAATATGCTATCGTTTTCATGTGCAAATAATCTGCCTGTTAAGATGACCCCCCCCGCTCAAAAGCAATGAAAATTTTGTTTCACTGAACGAATCTTTCTTAATCCATGAGTTTGCGACAACTCCAAACAAACCATTCTTGATCTAAACTCTGCTCCTGATTCACCTATCTAATATCCTAGTTTTTGGTACTTTGAGTCGACTCACAATATTCACCCTTAACCTTGCATCAAACTCCGGCCATAAAAAAGGGAATTGAAATTTACGTAAAAGATTTCGTCTTCGAATTCATGCAGGCCCTGGGTAATTTTTAGAGCAATGCCCTGGGAATCCTCTAAATTGCATTCTACGGGGGAACCAGAAATCCTGACCCTTTGTATCTACGGAATTTATGAGACCATGCCGTACGGCAGCATTTATATATGTTGTCTTTTTCTTTTACAAATACAATGGCTTATTAATTGAAGCAAATTGACACTTGGTGAAACATAATCTATCTCAATGGTAGAACGACTATTTAAGCATTGATTTAAAAAGAACTGCAAGTGACTTTGAAATTATTATTGACCTTCCTAAATAACCAACGTTTCTAATTCATAGTGCATTTTTTGGTGGACAATTCAAAATCAAGGCCAATGACGTGCCGCGCTATTTCCGGGTTTCTAACCAATCCGGTTTACGGTTTTATTCTCGTAAGTGGCAAATTTAAGTCGTTCGGTTCGTTCAACTTCAGTCATGATGACTCTTACGGCACTGCCTAACAATTTTCACTGTTAGCTTCCTGTGTATTCATTTAACCGATTCATATAATCAAGCGGTTTTCTGACACTTCCTAGTTTTTGTTGTAACTGTGAAACAAAATTTCTCGACTTAGATGTCCAAAAGAAGTTTTATAAACTTGAGGAGCGAAAACACTTTAAATCGAACAGTTTTAAAATATCTTACTCTGAGTAAAGCTTCTGTATGTAAATTACAATTAGTCGCAGGCATATTAAATGGCACTATATTCACTGGCGTAATTTCGTCGGGACTTATGTATTATACCGACCACACTGTTGTTCTTGATTTGTTGTAAAAACCGGTTTCTCTGTGTGCACTCACAACCTAACCACTTAACCTAACCAACTCTATATATTAAATATTTAATTAGAATATACCTGCATAGCAGTTTGTCTCACTCAAGCTAAGCTGATTATATCCGAGTGCTCATGCATAAACCGGCTTTAAATAGATCAAGGGCAACAGCGTTGTCGGCCAGGGGTGAATATAGGGCAAAATCTTTAGGGGGAGGGGAATGTGACAAAGGTGCCAATAATTGACCAAAATGACAAATTGATTTTAAAAAAAGAGGAAAAAAGAAAAAAATAGGACAAGAGGGACCCAAAAAAATCTTAGGAGGGGCCCGCCCCCCAGCTCCTGGACCCGAAAGTATGGTAGGTATAATACACAAGTACTATTTCGCCAAAATCCTGGGGGGAAGTCGGAGCCAATTTTCCCAAATCAAGTGAAAATGATAGTGAAAACTGAAAAATTAGCAATATAGTAACATAAAGGCAAAGATGTACTAAAGAAAACTGACCCGTTTCTGTGGATGCTTGAATTATCCAGGCTTATCTTATTATTGACAAGATTTTCAAAGGAACTAAATTTCAGCTGGAGGAAGGGCAAACTGGAGTCTGAGAAAAGTTGCGCCCCCTATCCCTTTGCAAATTACTCCCTGACTGTAGTCCAGTTTTTAAAGTTCTATATGGTATAATTCCTATTAGTCCTCACTAAACTCATCACTGGCTAACCTGATTTTCCTCAGTGTCATCATTGGGTGTGAAATTTATATACCCACCATCTTTGGGTGCACAATTCATATATTGAGATGATTCATCTAGAATCTAATAATTCTAATTAAAAATTAATTAGATAATTAATTTTTCCTGGAACTTCTCATTTGCCATGGTGATAAATTTGTTCTAAATATTTTAAACTGCTGATAATGGCAAAGAAAGCGAGGGGGACAAATCCAAGTTAGTCCGCTAATGGTGCTGCCAAGTCCGTATAGAAGGGGGGTTACAAGGTTTAAACCCCCTGAATTTTTTGCCCGACTTTTAAAAACATAACAAAAATGCATATAAACAAATTTTTATACGTTTTTCAGTTTTTTCGTACCGCCACCCCTGCCCCAGAAAGTGGATGCGCCCTTGGGTGCTGATCTTTCTGTTCGGTCGCCAAGCTTGTTAATTAGGGACATTCCTAAGTTTGCATTTTGATTATATGTTCTCGCTCAAAGCTTAAGGAATAATTCCTATTTGTTATTCCAGCATAAATATACTATCTTAGTTTAGTGTTGTCGTCCGTTAGGTCGTAAAAATGGGAATATTTAGGGAATAAGAAAAGGTGCCCAATAAGCAAAATATGCGGAAGTCTGCGCGTGTTTATGACTAGCCTTTGGAGCTCTCAACCGGTTAATAAAACGGGTAGAACATATAATAAGTTACGCATTTGATAGTTCAACCAGACCCGTTATAAACAGGAAGCAATCTCTTTTTGGCCGCCTAAAACGCAATAAGTCCCATTTTGATCTTAAATTGATTTTGTAATTTTAGGTATGTTGACGTTGTTTTTCAGACCTTACAATTTTAGTTGATATCTTAATCTAACTGTGCAGAATTACAACATTCTGTTTATACTCCACCCTCCATAAAAGATATTGCCAAAAATAACCCTAAACATGCCTGCACACGAGGGAGGGGCTCTCGATTAAGACTGAATATTTGAAAAAATGAAAGCGCACAAAACATCTTGTTGATTCTACCCACACTCACAAAAATTCATTTATGTTCCCCCTTCAATTTTGGCTGTATGCACCGGCAAGTACGAAGGAATTCATTCTGGTTTCGGTGGTGGTGGTCTAATTGGAAAACATAATAGTGTATACAATTGCCTAAAGAAGTAAGCAGGTTGAATTCGAAAAAATAAATATTCAATGCAAAAAAATGTATTAAAACGTGTCATATCTTTTGGAGGGAACTGGGATCTATAAGATCCGCCCCATCCACTGTGTATGCATCTATATTCCATAATATTCAAAGAAATTAATAATTAATATTTCATATATTTATTGTAGGTCATCCTGACTTCGCCAATTTACATCACTTGTATCAGGACTCAAAGCATCGATTTTCTCAGCTACCCTTACAGCAAGCTTACATCCCATACTCTCCTTTGGCATCAACTAGTCTACCAAGCTCACCAAAAGTTTATACCCCGACGACTCCAAGACCTCAGCTTACTACAGTGACAACTCAAGACATCCAGGTATTCTTTTTTCTCGAGCTAAATAAGGATTACTCGATATGCTATGTATTGTAAATCAAATGTCTTGCTCATGCAATACATGTCACGTGCCTAACCCTGGCAGAAAAAAAAACAAAAGAAAAAAAACACGAACTATGACCTCCAAATCATCTCGGAAAGATATTCTGTCCTAGTCTGCTAAGTAGATTTGGACCAGCAAGCTACCGGATTACTAACTTGGCTACCTTCTATTTACGTACATTAGAACATTTAACTCTTAACCATCAGAGGGTAAACGCAAAATATCCATTTGTATTTAAAGAAGTTTCCTCTTTTGCAACAGATCTGGCAAATAAGTTTCTACATAAAAAAAATACGCTGGTGCTTGGGTAACCTTTGAGGTTTAGCTGCCATGGATCTCTTCCCTATTCCTGTCTCCCTCTCTTGATGGACCAGACCGTGACGTGGTACTTCTCTTGCAAATACTTGGCTTGACCTAAGTTAAAACAGTATCCAGTTGTTTACCTTTTTTCCCATAATAGAAGTCGTGGTTCTTTGGAAGAGAATTATGTTATTAGGCTCCTTTGCAAAATCTCTTTTGTTTATTTACGCATGATGCTATTCTTGTGAGCTGCTAAAAATTTTAAAATCCAAGAAAAGCAAACAAGAATTGTTTTGGAGCGGTTTTAATAATTAAGGATATTATTATATGGCAGGCCTTATACTATTATTTGGAATATGCATTAAATCTTCAATTTAGGCATTCGTGAAACTTACCGTTGAAGGTCGAGCATAACCCTGCACACCAGATTGCGTACGCGATACATTATTGGTGACGTTGTCGTGCGGAATTTGTTTTTATCGACAATTGTGGCTTGGGCGGTTTTTTTTTTTTTTTTTTTTTACTTTTTACACCTTTATTGCTTTATAATTATTGTAAGTTGAAAAATTCTGATAAAAAATTCATTGTTTAGACCAATGGACCTGACGTGTCGCCAGGAAGAGAAGTAGACGATTTCTTGATGCCTGAATATGGTCAATCTGAGTACCTGAATTCTGAAAACTTTCAGAAAAGAAAAAAGACAAAAAGATCAAAAAGCCCTATTGATGGCTGTGCAACGAAGCGAAGGCACAAGGATGGTAATTTTTTTTAGTTAACTTTTTGTTTAATCCCTTAGTCATTATTATTTTAATCTATCACGCAGTATTTGATGATACGGTAGCTAGTTCATAGGCAAAGGCATCCTTCATGCAAGAACTGGGCTTTCCTCATTCTTCAAATTTGTCCTAGGAAGTTTTGAAGATATTTTAGTGTGTGAAAATTAATTCAAATCCTAAACTAAGACTCATGATTTTGGTAAAGCAAAAAATTCGATTCTTTTTTTATACATGTGACCGCCTAAGGCCTGGGGACTATGCATACACACATGGTGAGGAAGAATGACTTTATTGTAACGTACCCAAGGATTCTTGTTTGTAGTATTTTCACCAGGGTGGGGGGTACAAAAAACTTAAAAAACGCATCAAAGATATGTTTGTATGCAAGTGTATTACGTTTTTATGAGTCAGACAAGAATTTCGAGGAAGATTTGAACCAGGTAACCCCCCCCCCTGGTACGGCCTTGAAAACATCAATCCCAACAATTTTTTCCCCTAAAAAAATTGGGGTAATTTGTTTTCAATTTGACGGTAGTTATACTAAAAACAAGAAGACTTCTAAGCGGGATGCAAAAACAAAACTGAATCGTTCAAGTTGAGCAGTTACAGTCAGGCATATCCGTTGACATTTATGTCTAAGAAGGAGAATTCGTTGAAACGCACAAATTTTAAGAAATGCTAAAAAATAACTTAATTGGAGTTTTCAGGGGACCGACTAGTCCCTCCTCCCCTGCTCAGGTGTCTGGTCACATTTAGAGTTTAATTTATTTGGTTTCTTGTGAAACATATGAAGTTCCACAAAGAAAAAGTTAAAGCAGATTTGAATCTTACTTTCAAACATTCAAGATTCACACAGCCTGGGTTGTACAATTTTATTAAAAAAAGAAGCTAATTTGGAAAATAATCGGAAATGTAGTTAATGCAATACTAGCTTTTCAAATATTTTGTATTTTGTCAAATATGTACTTTGCTACAGTTTTGTTGATAGGGTAAGCTCCAATCCCTCCAAAGTTATTTTCTTTTCTGTCTTCTTTTGCGACGTCTTCCGCTTTAGGTAAAATTTGGAAATATGAGTAGTACAAACATCGGTTACGTTTCATTAAGATGAGAAATTGTGGTAAGTGAGCATTGAATGAGGCTCTTGTCTTAAGCAGGAAGTAGTCCGTCTCGGCTAGTGGAAACATGTGAGAAAATTAACCCAAATTAAAATCGGAAATTCTTCCGAGTAATTGCAACACTGATCTTTTCCTCGCTGAAGATGTGTGATGTCTTTAGTGTCGAAAAATGAATTTACTATGAATTTACCGATAGATTGTCGATAAAACATTTTTAATAAAGCAAGTATTAGTAAATGTATTGCGTGCTTTTCAAAATTGACTCGAGCAAAAAAATTACCATTATTGTTCAGAATATCAAAATATTGTTAATAATAAATATTCTATTACCACAGAAAGCATGTTTTTGGCATTAGAAAATAGCGAAATAGTGCTTTGATAAATCTCGTCAAATTCTTTTGTTCCCAAGCTATTCAAGTTTCTCTCTTCAGAAGAGGTGGGGAGGGGTGCCCGCCGTCTCCAATCATTTTTCAAACAGCATCTATTCATTGCCTCAGTTCAGTCCAGCATTTTCAGCCAATTTCATTTTTCACTATTTTTTTTTTCTATAGTGACCCCCCTCATATAAGGTCTGTGGATTATCATCAGGGGTTCCGGTTGCGAATTTTTAATTAATCAATTAAGCACAATTTTTTTCTCAGCTGCCTAGTCTGAGGTAATACCATTTTACTGACTATCTGGGCATTTTTGTTGGTGAAACTCCCTGAGCTTGTGACAAGCCTAGACAGTCAAACCCAAGACACAAACACAGACAGTCAACTGTCTTTGTTTGTTGTAAATATTCGTCAACCAATATTTAATTCATTTTTTGTTAGCCCAACTGTCTTAGCTTATAAATGGGCTCACTCACCTAGCACTCTAGGTGGACAGGCCCTCTTAGGTTTCGGATGCTTATTCCCCTTGCGATTCCAGTCAACTTATTGGTCAAATAACATTGAATTAAGTTTTTATTGGTTCAAATGTCTAAGTTTATGAATTGAATCAATCGGCTTGAAGTGTGTAGTCATGGGTCCAAGCAACTGGGTGCCATAAAAGCAATCAGTATGTAGACACCAAGCGCATAAAAAAACATCAAGCAAACACGGAACCGTTCCGGAAACATTTTGACCACGCAAAATAGCTTCCATAAGTTCTCTTTTGCTCTTCTAAAATGCCTAACTCAGTGCCGCAGACCAACTCTAAAAAGTACTAAAATATACAACAAATAATTATTGAGGGAATTTGAAAGGGAACAATGTGTTGGTATTACTGGTTATATTCTGTTTGAAATTTCAAAAATAGGATGGGAGAGGGAACCTCATCCAAAAGAGATTTTAGACAAAAAAAAAGAACTTGATTGTGGAAATCCTTAATCTGCTTGATGAAAAAAAAAGAAATTTTCCTTCTTTTAAAGAATAAAATATTTAAAATGGAAATTCTGTTAAAAGGACTTGAGTATGGGTAAGTTAGATCATGGAGATCCTTAGAATTAGTATAAGTGTCGTTTGAGAAGCTTGTCGTTTTGTTCCTAGCAAGTTATTAGTTTTACGAGTACTGTCAAATGGTCGCTTTCTATGTACGCTAGCTTTGTAGAATAAATATAAATATGAAATTTACGTTCCAATGATTAAATGATTGATATCCATAAATGAAATTTCTATATTATCCTAGGTTAAAATCTAATAAGTAAATTCTTAGAAGATATTGTACTGTAATATATTTTATTTGTATTAGTATCGAAATGTTGCAATGTCTAAAATAGTTTTTTTTGTTCTTGCTCCTGTATTGTTACTTTAAAAAACGCGGGATATTTTGATATGTTTTTTATTATTATGGTTATTATAAATTTTATTCATTTTCGCAAGAAGGACATTCCTTTCAAATGAAAATCTAGCATCAAAAGGACCCACAGAATTATTCTGAATTTGTCACGTTTTGAAAACCAGTTTTTGAAAATATTGCTTGTATTTACCTCGACTTGTGTCAAGTCGCAAAAACCCTGTTTGTACAATAACGGCAACGCTGTTGTAGCTTCTATTTTCTTGAATTATTTTTGACCGTTGTATTTTCAAGAAAGATACCGTTACTCCCCAATTGATGACAGGTCACGTTTTTATACTTTCTTGAATTCCAGATTTTCTTTTTATAATTTTGAGACGCGCATTAACAACACTCGTAGCGGCAAAGCTATCCACTTCCGCCTGGATCTTTTGCCAAATTGGTGTTCGAATAATAATTTTTTGCACGTCTCTTGTAAACTAGATGTCTACTTATTATTTTACTTCCTTTTTTCTTGACGAATTGTTATTTACAACTGGTTATAAAAAATGGGAAAAAACTTTCACAGTACCATGCAGGAATTCGAAATTTTTCCTTGTTTGGGAAAAAACGTAACGATATGAAGTTAATGTCCTTAGTTTAAAAAATCCCCTCCCCTAGTTTCATCAGCAAATTATGCATAAAAAACGGGCGAAACTTATTGGGAATTTAATTGATATTTACTCATATTATATCTCGAGTTTGGAGAGAATGTTATTTATTGCTAAGTGTATATCCCACACACGAGTTATCCTCAGTGTGGGTCATTAATTTGATAGGTTGGTGAATTTTTTTTATTGATTATTAAAGAACTTGGCTGTTCTGAACTTCAATCCCAGGTTTATTCATAATATGTATAAAAAAAAAACTGGACTGAAGCTCGAACCAACCCCAATCACGAAATATCAAAATATATCAAAAATTACTATAAAAACTGGACTGAAGCATGAACCAACCCCAATCACGAAAGATCAAAATATGTCATCAAAAAAAAAAAAAAACTACTAGAAAAACAGGTCCGAAGCTCGAACCAACTCCAATCACAAAAGATCAAAATGATCACTTCTTAGTTTAATACCTCACTCAAAATAATAAAAAAGCAATTACCAGTATTTATCTGGGGAAATCATGGAAAAGCCAAGATGTTAGTTCAAAAGCCTTGTTAAGAAGGAACCCTTGCTCTCAAATGTAAGCTGTCAGAACTTAAAGGTACTTTCCATGAATAAATTTCTTTTTTTCTTAAATCTATTAAAAAGATCGAGAATAGTACTTTCCCGTCTTTCTAATTTTACCCTCAGAAGCCACGAAGCGACATGTTAGAGTTGCTCACGAGACACGTCATGTGGTGCTAATTCACGAAAGCGTATGGGGGGGGAGGTAGGCAGACAAAATAATTTTTAAATGAAAACATAAAAAACAAGTATTTTTCTATGAAGATGCCAAAAATTAGGGGTTTTTGAGGTACAGGATCCTCCTCCCTGCAAGGCACCACTAGGCATGACTTTAATAATAATAAAAATTCGAATAGACTGTAATAATGTTAAGTTTTTGTATAGTTTTATTTATTTTTTTGTAGCTGGAAATACAACTTATTTGTGGGAATTCCTGTTGAAGCTGCTTCAGGACAAAGAATGCTGTCCAAAATTTATAAAATGGACAAATCGAGAGAAGGGTGTATTCAAGTTGGTGGATTCCAAAGCAGTTTCTAGGCTTTGGGGACTTCATAAAAATAAACCAGATATGAACTATGAAACAATGGGACGTGCCCTCAGGTAAGTTACTATAAAACCCGTATCTGTACTAATATGCCTCGCCCCCTGTGTCATGAATACAAATTGGAGTATGTCAGGTGTATTTTCATTGAGGAAAAACTTTAAAAAAATTGCCTCGCCCCCACGTTTTGAAAAAATAATTTTTAAGGTCCAAGCAAAGCAAGAAGTATTTCAAGGGTTAAAACCCAAAGCTGGTAATGATTGTGATGGAAGCGTGCTGAGGGAGGCAGCACAAAGTCGACAAAGGTAGTCAAGGTGCCGATGCAGCCCTGTTCCTCAGGATGTGACAAAACAATTGTTACATCCAAAGCTCCAGTTTTGAGATGTTTCTGTAAGCGAGGATAGACTTAGACATGCTGCATTTGGAAACGTGTCTTTAATGTGCCGATGTCCGCCCCCCCCCCTATAATAAGATCAGTTACTGATTTACCGCGCTTTTTTGAGAGCCGACGGGGTACGTGTCTCACTTATGCAAGAGGCGTGACAAATAATGCCTTTCGGATTAGCATGTCCGATCTTTAGCCCTCATAAATTTCACTGCGTTTTTGTGTTTTATTCTTAGTTCCATTTATTCTTGGCATAATTTGAGTCGCAAATATGACGTCATCACAAAATCATCCGCAGATGCTACAATTTTCCCAACAACAAATTGTTTTGGTGCTTCTTTGTTTCCATTGAGAAAGTAACCTTTCCCAAACGTCAAACTATTTTTAAGCGAGCCCCTTTAAATGTTTGACGTTGTGTAACTACGACTGAAGCAAAATTATCAAATGCCCACAAAAAAGGCCAAAGGATACAGCCAGGGTTTTTTCCAGGATATTTGTTACGTTTTTACGAGTCGGACAAACATTAAGGGGGGGGGGGTCAAAATCACACTCCATCCAACCCCTATATTCAGCCTCGGGTACAGCCCCCTGTCTTTGATCTTGTTATAATAAAAGTAAACTAAATTCGTCTTGTTAGTGCTTAAGTCTCAATGCTTAAAAAAGAGAATGATTTAAGGGTGATTTTTAGTACTGTTTTCCATGGCTGTCAGTTGTCACATTATATTTGTGTTAGTTAAAACAAATTTTTGATTAGGGAATGTATGAACATCTGGTTTTAAAATTAACGATATAAGTTCCATTAGTAAATAGAGAATCCTAAAACTGAATTTATTTCCCTTAGAGTATTCTTAACTTTTTGCTTGGGCGTGCCTAAACTCAATGGCTTAATGGTTAAGGTTAGCGTGTTGAATCTGTGACCGATTCAAAAATTTAATTACTAATATTTGTAGAAGCCGATTTTAAATTGGAATAAAGAAAATCTCAGTAAAACACTGTTATTTGATATTGTTTTCTTTATTTTTTCATTTTCTGCGCTATTGTACCTAGTTTGCTGTCACAACGTTTGGGTACTAATGAGTGAAGCTAGATGGGTGACAAATTTTAATTTTTTAATCTAATATTTTGTTTTATTTAGATTCCACTTTACCATCTTATTGCGAATAAATGATGTTTGTGCTTGTAATATTCGAATCTGTAATATCCGTATTTACTTACTCCTTGAAAACGCTTTTACAAGCTCCTATTCTTACCCCTTGAGAAAAAGATATGTCCTTGAACGCAGGACAAAACCTCACCGAATTTCTTTTTTGTATTATTTAGTATAATTTTAGAGAGCTAAATTTTTAGGCATTGTTTTGAAGTTACTGAACCATTCAGGATAGTTAACACTGAGTAAAGATGGATAGATTTTCTTTATCATATGGAAAGCTACAGAAAAACGGGGAGAAAGTACTAAACAGGAATACAAGGCTGTCGCACCTTCATTTGATGTAGTTGATGTAAATTTAATGATTACTATTATTAACAAATTAAAAATAAGATTAAGAATCACTTGACAAGAAAGGGCACACCTGTTAATTAATCTCAACTAATAATTGTCATTCTTACGTTGTATCTATTAAGAACATTTGCTCATTTTGAATCCACCGTCAACATTTAGTTTCCATCGTCGTCCACCAATTTTACGGTCATCTGTAAAAATCAGATGCAAAAGCTAAATTTCTGCCCAACAACAAATTGTTTTCTTTGTTTCAATTTGAGAAACAAAGGTTTTTCAAAGCCTTGAGGTATTTATAAGCGCGAGTCCCTTTGAAATGTCTAACATGCTGGAAGACATAGTATTTACAGCCAAAACAAAATTAAGATGCAATTTTCAAATAATTAAAATATGCCTTTGGTGATTCATCAGCAGAACCCTGTTGTTTAATCAGCTTTCCTAAATCCGTGTAATTTCCTAGTTTATATTGCTTCCCTTTACTCTCATTCTCTAAATGTTTCACATTCTCTGCAGAATTTAATACTGAATTAAAATAGCTAGCTTCCAAAACCACTTGATTTGATGGCTAATAGGACGCATGATTCACTGAAATGTGCAAGAAAAAGAAATATGTAAAAAGTCCGACACCATCAATGCCAGAACCAAAGAGCGTATCTGACACAAACATCGTGCTTTAATAAATAAATTATTCTCCTCCTTAGAGTCCTCAAATAGTCTTTATATAAACCCCAATAATAAGTTGTTACCCCGTGGAGCTTCAAAATCTTATTTTCCCTCCTCTATAGAAATATGCAAATGCTATATCCACGGCCATGGAGGCTTATGGGGGAGAATTGTCTTGAAATAATTTTTTGTTATGAATTTTATTGTTAAATAAAGAATTCAGAACTCATATACCCGTATTACCAATACCCTTCATTGATTATACTGGTATTATCAATAGGCTTATTAATACCAATGTTATTATGTTTTACAAATAATAATAAGTATACAATACTTCCTACCACTGTTTATAATTATTGTATCCAAAATTTTTATTACCAAGTGGATTGGAAAACTTTGAGTTGCCTATTTCTTTTACCTTGATTTAGGGGTTTAACCAATTATTCGCCGTGAGCGTCTCTATGTTTTTGAATCCACGAAGGAATAAATTTGAAAACATGAGGGAGCTAAGTTTAATTTCTATAAAATATGTAAAAGGTTCCTATTGTAAATCAAATAGACATACAAACAAACGTTAGTCCTAAAAGTAGAAAAAAACGTGGATTAATAGATTGATAATTATTAAAATTAATCTTCCTTTGATTATAATAGATCGACTGTTATAGACATAGATAAGGAGCAAAAGTTTTCAACATCGCTTTACAAAATAATAGATAAAAACATCTAAACTCAAAAACGTATAAATGCAAATCGGATGAGACAGTAAGAAATAAGATTCATAGGATTTAATTGATCTCTTTATGACAAAAAATGAACAAGGTAACGTTATGTATTGAGTTGTAAACATCTTTAAAATAGAAATTTAGCATTTTTGTTAAACTACCATTTTCATTTGCTGAGGTGTAGGGTTGTTATTTCTATGGTTATGATTTTGCTTAATCACCCCCGTGTTTTCACTTTAGCCCTGTTTATTCAGACCCTACTTATATTTTTATACTATACACTTTAGCCATTTGCATGAGAACAAACTAATTTCATGCTATTTTTGTTACAGGTACTATTATCAGCGAGGGATTTTAGCGAAGGTGGATGGCCAGAGACTTGTCTACCAGTTTGTGGACGTTCCAAGAGACATTGTTGAAATTGACTGTTCTGGAGTGTGTTAAATGCGACTGTTCTGGATTTGACTTCAACTTTATAACTTTGTTATACAGCGATTTCTTTAGTGATTTTGGTGTAGCCCTCCTGTGATACAAATATGGGCGAATATAAACATTGGTATATTGCACTCAGTTTTATGATATTTTAGGGGGTGGGAGTTGGGGGACTTTGAATCAGTTGATGGACACTAAGTGCCTTTTTCTACTTTGAGAAAAACGATCTCAACTATTTTTATATAAGTTGTCGGTACGAGTGCAATCAATGTGGGAGGACCTGTTTCTCTTCGCTGATTGGCCTGTTTTTAACTTTTTACTGTGATCATTTTTTTCTGATTGATTTTTCTAATTCGTTATTTTTTTAATGTGTGATAAGTGTTTTTTGGCTGATATGTTATTACTGATTTCATTTTATTTATTCCTATTTGTTTTAGTTAGATGAATATATAGTCTTAGGATTAACTAAAGAGAATAACGAGTAATTCGAACAAGATAAGAATCTAAAGCTTAAATATACTCCTCTCTGTCCACGTATCATCTTGATTTCAATTCCTTTTGCAATTCCTATCATAAGAACAAACGATTTTAGTTGTCTATGCGCATCACTTTATTTATCAAATTTGTAATAACTCAAATTTTATAAATCTCAAATATTTTTATAACTTTCGTTTGTTAGTAGCGATGATTCTTATAATTAATCATATTCTATGCCATATATTAAATATAAAGCTGTTAAAGAAACCTCTAACTTTTTTTAAATTTTTATCTAACTAAACAAACACCTAGATTTCATTAATTTGAGCTTAACTTCCAAATAAATTTGAATTTGAAATGAAAACCTTTCGATTATATGTATATCACAAACACTTGTGTTAATACTGAACAATTTCCCTTGAAAGAACTATAAGTTAGTGGTTGCATATTTCCTTTTTTGTCTTTTTTTTACTGCTCCATATTTTTTTTCTTTCAATGGAATACCTGGATATGAGTGATAAACAGTGTTGCCTTTTATATCCTGGGCCAATTCTTTGTTTAGTTATGGCGGGGGTCTAATGGGAAGCAACAAACAGATATGCATTGCTCCCAGCAAAGACCATACTTTAGACCTTCGGCTTTTTGGGGGAATTCCAGACGCGTGTTTTTGAAGACAATCTAAAATAAATACACAATCTTTGTTGAAATAATGATATTTTAGTTGAAAAATTAGAATTTATTTATTTTTGTAATTTATGGGAAACTAGTTTAACCCCCAAAATCCTGGTCATGGTCATGCTCCCAGCCATCTAGCAATCGCCTTTTTTTCTTTGTAAGCTTTTTAATTATCTATATATATATATATATATATATATATATATATATATATATATATATATATATATATATATATATATATATATATATATATATATATATATATATATATATATATATATATATATATATACTGAGATTGAAAATATAGTACAATTATATAAAAAAATCTACTTATCTAAAATAGTGAAACACCGAATAAACAAAGACAAGGTTTACTGAATAAAATATTGAATTTAGTACAATTTTATATCTTTCAAATCTTTTCTAAATTTATTATTTTTTTATTCTTTTTTCTTACAAACAACTCTTCTAGTATTCAAAATTCTAAATGTTTCAAGTTTTCAAGTTATTGACTTGGGTTCTCAAAAAAATTAAAAATCACCATTTCTGATAACTGAATAGTCATTTTGCTAAGAAATTTGCTTGAATTATTTTTGCTAATAATTTGGTTTTAACGAAAGAAAAGTTTTATTGAAGAATGACTGTTTTGAAATTGCCTTTCTATGATTGTCAATACATTAAGAAGGAAAAAGAAGGAACTTTATATTTCTCGATCGTTAAAATTTTTTAATTAAGACAAACATTTCTTAAGCTTAAAAGGGCTTGATTAGATTCTTAAAAGATTATAATGAATTATATTTAAGTTTACAAAGTTAGTCTTTTGCCCAACAGTACCAGTAAACGTACAACATCTGACTGAAAGACATTTCTATGACTATCTCTCAAATTAAAACTTGTGTTTATTATGTTTAAAATGGAGGACTCTTACTGTTTATCTGCATTTTTTTAGTAAAGAAGACGTAACGTAAACTTTTAATTTAGGAAAAAAATTCACTGACATTGCTGAAAAATTATCTACTTGAGAAATCATAACTCGTCTCTAATTGTGCATAAGTTGAGAAATATGCTAGCTATAAATCAGAATATTTCATCTGACTCACACACCTCGCGTATTAGATTAAGAACTGTAGATGGGGGGGCGTTTAATATTTTTGTCTTAGATTTTTTTTTCAAGGAATATTTGGGGAGAAAAAATGTCTTTGTTATTCTTGAAGGCACGAATAAGATATTTTGTAACTGTAGTTTTAGTTTTTCGACTAGTTAAGGTTGTTCATTTTGGGTTTTGCCGTAAGTGAACTTGTTAGTGAATAGAGGTTGCGGGAAAAAAATTTACAAGAACTTATGGATTTTTTGCTCCTCTACTTACAAAGTTATTACTACTTACAATCATTTTCTTCTTGGGGGGAGGGGGAGACTGATGGTGTGTAAATACCTCTTAAGCTTTGGATTAAAAGTACTTTCTCTATGCCAAAAGAATTTGGCTGGTAAATAATATATAAACTACTTGTTCTGTAGAATTTGTGAATTAAATATATCTTATTCCTTGTTCTTGAAATGGAGTATCATAAAAAGTTTTAGGATTCTGAATTACGTATTTCAGATCACGATCTAATAAAAGTCCATAGATATGCTATAATTCGTTGTTAATACTTGGGCTAAAAGTGACAGTATTCCTCAATTTCTGGCATAACTCTATTAATAGTTTTATTAAAAAACATTTACCGCTCTTTTTAAACGGCAAAAGAGGGAATGTCGTGTTGATATAGATGAAGTATATTAAATCTCAAAATTCCAATGGTGACAATCAGTAAATTGTAAAGATTCATAGACAATTTTCGTAGTCTCATCCCCACCAAAACAGAGAAGACTCTGATCTTTGTGAGAAAGGAATCCCTTTAGAAAATCATCGGATTGTTAACTATAATATTAAATGAGAAAATATTAATTCTTAATCTTTTAGAAGAGTTTCCCAATTCTTTCGAAATGATTGGCCACTTCGTATCTCATGATACGCTTTCGTACCCTCTAAAATAGGCTGCACGTTTTTTTTTCCACTTAAATGGTGATTGCATGTTAAATTTGGCAATCTTTGAATACTAATATCAAAATCATGCCCCTAGGATTGTCTCTACCCTCAATCTTAACCAGTTTGTCATTTTTGCTTTGAAGTTTTAAGCCAGGGTTGTCGATAATCCAACGTTTCTGCTATCACTGGCCAACCTAAACGATCTAAAAAAGAAAAAAAGGGGAGGGGAGATAGAGTAAATTACATTCTTTTTCATGGAACAAAGACAAATAAGAAAAACAAGACATGCATAAAACACTAAAAGAGTTGAATCCCCAAAGAAACAGGAAAAACTGCCTGTTCGAATATCACGTGATGCTGCAGCGTATTATAGTATAAACTTAAGCTCAAGGTCGAGGAAAGTTAAAGCAGTTAGCTTTCTCTTTACATCATAAAAAGGAGCGTATTGCTGAAAACTAATGTACGACACCCAGTAGGAAAAAACATAAAATAAGTAGGAATATAACACTGATTTCATGGGACCGCGGTTTTGATTCTGCCAAAACACATTGTTTACAGTTAAGACTAACTTGAGTATAACAGTTGTTTGAGACAAGCTGTTCTTTAAATTAAAAATACTTGAATTTCTGAGCCTGTTGTGTACAATTTTGAACAGCTTGATCCTCATTAACCAAATGATAGACTGATTAGTTAATTATTGCTAAATGGCTGAGCAGTAGCTACTATTTTTCCTATAGTTTTTTAGCCTAACGAAAAAATCTAAAAAAAATTGTTGATTGTGTTCGAAAGATATGTATATTGTATGCGTTTCAAGTGACTTTGTTTTCGAAATATTTCTATATTTGGTTGATATTAATATAGAGTCTAATAAATATATTTACATATATCGAATTATTTTCTCTAATTTAGATCACTAGTAGGATCGAGAAATCTTTTCGTAAACTGGCCCTCGCTTAGCCTGCGAGGTATAGCGTGATTGGAAATATAAAGGGTTCGATAAACATTTTCATTTAGTTGGAAAGCCACAGAATCTACTACCAAAAGCTCACTGCAGCCCCAGCCGCCTGAGACCAAAATAGCTGCGTACGCTCCTCCTTCACTCCAATCGATTCAAAGCTTTACTTTTTACCCCCTCTCGTGAAGTTCAAATTTCCTTTCAATCCTTCCTTGTAACCTCTTCCCATCCCACTTGGGGACTCCCCCTCCTTTTCGTTTGGCAGAAAAGAACAATCTTTGAAAATCTGTCATCCTCCACGCTTAAAATTCCTCCTGACAGTTCCAACCTTTCTTTCATTATATAGCCCTAGAAAGTAGGATCAAACTACATTTCTCGCAGAGCTTGTTGCTTGACATACTGTCAATGAAACGGCTATCTAAAACTGTTCGTAGGCAATTTCTACGGAAAATATTGAACAAATCTTCCTCTGCCTTCAAAGCCTCACGTTTCAGAGCGAAACTTTACTACTGTCTTTACCCTAGATTAGCTTTAAAAAAAATAATTCCGAAACAGAAGTTTTCAGAGAAAAGTAAAGAGCCATATTAAACACAAGACCATCAAAAATGAAGTCCTATGATAGTTCAAACTCAAAACGGCTAGAAATTACTATTAAAGAATAAATGAAACCCAAAACGAACAAAAATTGAATAAACAATCATAGAATAATTTAAACTAAAAAAAACAGAAATTACTATTAAAGAATAAATGAAACCCAAAACGAACAGAAATTAAAACAAATGATCATATCAAACATAAAGACAACAGATTCTAGTATAGATGAATAAATAAATCTTAAAACGAGTAAAAATAAATTGAATATTCAATTCGAACTTAAAATGAACGAACGTTACAGAAAATCGGGCTTAAGCAACTGTCCTCTTCCTCCTCCCCTAACCGTAGAAGTTCAGAAGAATGTTGCGTCATTTGCATTTCATTGAAAACTATATGTATTTTGAACAGTGTGTTTCAGTTTTCAAAGCATCGACAACAAATAAAAAATTATTCACTATAATAACCAAGATAACTGGAAAGAACTAATGAAAGTAAACTAAATATATATAATTTAATATATAATGATATTAATCCTGGAAATCTCAGCAATTCAAGATTTTATTTCACTTTACTTTTTTTCATTTTCCACGTTGTAAAATCAGAAAAAATTTCATAATTTATTTTGTTCTCAGTAAAGTGCAAATGACGTAATAAGTATTAGGATTCTTACCGTTAGGGGAGGGGGAAGGAGAAGGTAGCCAAACATCTGTTTTCAGTAATTTTTATTCGTTTTAATTTTGACTCGAATGCTCGATTTAATTATCACTCGTTTTAAGATTTATTTATTTATCTTTACTTGTACTTGTTATCTTATGTTTGCTAAGATCGTTTATTTTATTTTCTCTTCCTTTTGGGTTTCATTTACTCTTTAATAATAATTACGGTCGTTTCGAGTTAGGATTATTATAACAATTTATTTTCTGCTTGAATCTAGTTTCTTTTGGATGAATCTATGAATAGGTTTAATTCATTTTTGTTGTAGGGGGTATCACATTTGCTCATTATTCGGTAAAAATCCGAACGAAGGGCCAAGTTTTCCTCTTCCCCAAAACACAGAAGTCTCTTTTGCCAATGATTTTTTTATTTCTTTCTGGTGTCTAACATTTCAGTGGGTTCTTTCGAAAGCACTGGATCTCTATTGAGATCATCAAGATCAGACGAGAGACTCAGAACCTGAGAGACGAGCTGAAGTTAATCGTCTCCAAAGGGCTTGTATTCGAAACCAGAACCATGACTTTTTCAATGTTCCCACTTTGATGAAGAAATGACTGACAATTCACTCAGAGGCACAGGCTCTGTCCCATTTGGTCCACTATATACTCACGAATACTACCTGATCAAATGTAACAATCATCAGGGGGATTTTAAGGCTTCCTTCATGTTGTAAGAATTCCCTCCTGCCGATTCCTGGCAAACTATTCGCCATGACGTAGCTTGATAGGAATATCTAGTTCATCCGTAAGTGGTTTCTTGGCCAAAAGATCCACGATCAAGCAGCTATGCACTATTCGCTAAGTCACTGAGAAAGCCCGCGAGTCCTAGTATTTACCATATATTGCCTTTGTTGACTTTAAAACAGCTTTCGACTCGGTCGACCGTGAGTCTCTTTGGCTGATACTAAAACGAACAGGTCTCCCTGACAAATGCTGCCGTCTGTTCAAGGTGCTCTACATTTGACAAAAAGCTCTGTCCAGGTTATTTGTTGCCGAAGCTCACTATTCGAAATAGACACTAGTGTAAGGCAAGGCTGTGTAACTTCTCCTGAACTTTTCAACGCGATGATTAATTATGTCATGGATCGAATGACGATTAGGCTCTGATGCGGACTAAAATATGGCAATAAAGTCCTAGCCAATTGCCACTTCGAAGATGATATTGCCTTGATAGCCGCGTCTATTAGGGCTTGATTATGTCGCTCGGTGTGGTCAAAGCCCAACATCAGCCGAAAAACAAAAATGCGGATCTAAAAATAACCGCAACGCAAGTTCTTCTCTACGGTGCCGAAATTTGGTCGGTTGCTGCTTCTGTACGTGATGCCATAGATGCGGCCCAAACAAACTTTTTTTCGCAACAAGCAAATCAAAGTGATCAAGTGGTACGACTTCGTCTCAAACACCTGACTGCTGACACTAACGGATCAGACCCCCAACCATTGTCAGCTCACCGCAAGAAACCTTTGGTGGTTCGGCCGCTTAATATTTTTCAGTTTGGGTGGTAAAATGGATAAAATCGTATTTGGAAAATAGAATGCAGATTGTAGTAGTCAGATCATCAACATCACCAGAAAGAAAAATAGAATGCAGGGTTTCCAAGGTTTGATACTAGGGCTGCTACTTTTCTTAATATATGTTTCGGAAATAAAAGAGTTTATAGCTAATTGCATACTAATAACCTATGCTGATGACACAGTATGTCGTTTATGTCATATACGGATGATGGTTTGTTTGCTATTATGGAGACCACTTTAGCTCAATTGTCTAGTTATTTGCGAATGAATCATCTATCATTAAATATTTCGAAAACAAAATATATAATATTTTCAAATATACAGCATTTTGAAACAAATAAGATACTTTCATTTGGAAATGTAGTGATTGAAGGGGTAACCAATTTCAATTATCTGGGAAGGATTATTGGTGAAATGATTGCATGCAAAGATCATGTAAGGGCACTTTCCATTAAAATTTCACGAGGGACAGATGTTCTAAATAGACTAAAGCACTTTATTCCTCATAAAGCACTAAAAACTTTATGTTATACTCCCGTTTTTTCATATTTAGAGTATGGATGCGCTCTTTGGTCTAATTAGTTTAATTATAATGCACGTAAAATCCAAGTAATACAAAATTGGGCAGTAAAAACTCTATTTTCATATAAGTACTCTATAAGTGCTTTATTCCGCCTGGAAAAAGTTCGAAACATTTTTAAAATATCTTTGCTCGAAGTTTCAAGTTTGGTTTACTCGTGTATTAATTTTTTAGTACCACTTGGACTAAGACAACTGAATATGTTTCAAAAGGCTAAAGGATATCATTCATACCCAACAACCTCATCTGAAAATAATTTATTCATATCAGAAATGTGCCACAGCCATAGAGGTGCACTGTCATTACGACGTGTTTGTGTAGAGGTGTGGAACATGTTGCCCAACTATATAAAGGAATCAATTTTGCTAAGTTCGTTCCAAAAAAATTTTAACAAATATCTTATTGAGTAGATAAAAATTGTTTGTTTAGTTTTTCCGTTTAATGTTTTGTGAACAAGGTATATGCGATAATTTTGAGAAGTGATTTATTTCCTTTCATATGTGGAATTTTCCTATATTGCCCAAAAATATAGAAGAATTGATTTCGCTAATATCGCTCTGAAAAAAAAATACTATAAAATATCTTATTGAGTAGATGAAAAAAAATACTTACATTTTCGCTGTTTAGTTTTTGTTTGTTTGTTGTTCGTTTAGTTTTTCTGCTTAATGATATTAGAAAAAGAATATTTTTTGATGATATTTTCATCAAACTTTTAAAACTCAAAATTTTTATCAAATGACTAATTTCTCAAATCCCCCGTATTGGCCGTTTATAGCCTCTGGCATGTTCGCAATACGGGAATAAGTGTATGTATTGTTTTTTATTTTGTCAATAAATCAATTCAATTCAATCAGGTCAATTCAATCAAGTCCTTGTTTTTTCCCTATATTTATCTGTCCTTGAATTCGATTTCATCAACTATTACTTCACTTCTCTCTGCGTAACCTAAGGCTACATGATACCATTGGAGGAGGGGGGCTGGGTGTTCTAGCATGACCCCTTTTGAAGAGCCCAATTCTAGACCTTTACCGCGTATGGCATAATCTCTAGATCGCTTGGCGCGTTCATCAGTGAATGGCCCCCTTTAAGACGCCTGTCTTATGCCACCTAGTGTACGTGATTTTTGAAAGTTGGTGATTCCTCAGCTTAGGTTATCTTTTTTTTTTTTGATTCCTTACAAAAACTGTCGTTTGCAGTTGCGTCTACAAAAGAAAAAAGAGGCTTGTAGCTGCATTTTATTACTTCAAAAATCAACAGTTTTATAACTTTATTGAAAGCATATGATCGCTAGTTGTTTATTGAAGCAAATTTTCATTGGGCTCCTATTCTAGCATGCCAGAATAATATTTGAAAAGGTACATTTAATTTTAGCATTGAAGGAACAGGTTATTGCTGTATGCTTCTTTCTACACATTAAATATGAAAAATATAGCATTGAGTTTTAAAACGAACATAAATTATTCTGTAATTGAGGGGGGTTGCCCCCTCTTCAATCCCTCACTCGTTCTGCTGAAGCTTTTTGGTTCTTTAAAAAGCTTCTTGTTCCAATTAAAAACCTTGGTGTTTTAGCAACTGTATTTCCTTTTGTTCGAAGCGTCTTTTTCTGTAAACTAAATAAAGGAAAAAAAGTTTTTTTAAACTAAAAGCGAAACATCAAAACTTAAATCGAACAGAAGTTATTTTGTATATAAGAGGGGTTGCCGCCTAAATTAGGAAAAGATCCTTTTCTATGTTTTATTGTTTATATCTAATATCTAAGAATGAACTGAAATTAATTAAAAAACAAAATTTTTGGATGGAAGTAAAGAGCGAAGTTGAAATTTAAAACGAAAAAAAATTATTGCCACGCAATTTATTTAACATACATATGAGGAACTGGTTCAAATGAACTCACTCGTAATATTTCGTAGTATTCTGAAGAATTCTGGAAAACACAAGATTTACTGAAAATTGAGCTTACATAAGGTTTCGGAGAATTAAATTTGTATGCTAAAATTATTTATTAGTTAAAATTGTGAAAAAAAGGGGTCAACTTCAAACAAATTGCTATTCAAATGATTCTTTCACTACCCAACCCCAAAATATGTTCTAATTCCGAATGGAAAAAGTTTCCCGCTCTTGCTCCTTCACAAATTTGAATTTTTTTTAGGTTGAATTTAAGGTTGAGGCAAAAAATGTGGATTGATTAAATACCAGCAAATGTGATTAAATATGTCATTTATACACTCTTTTTTTCCTGATGAACATGAAACTAAATGTTTAAAGTCAAAAGAATTGTTCGGGGCTTGAAGCTTTGAGAGAGAGTGAGGCTGGGGGAGAGGTTCTAGGAAAATTGTGAAAAAAGGGGTCAACCTAAAACAAATTGCTATACAAATGATTCTTTCACTACCCAACCAAAAAATATGCTGATTCCGAACCCACAAAGTTTACCGCTCTAGCTCTTTAACAAATTTGAGTTTTTGAGGTTGAATTTGAGGTTGAGACAAACATATTGATAGAGTAAATACTAGCAAATGTGATTAGATATGTCATTTCTAGGCTCTTTTTTTTGCTGATGAACAAGAAACTAAATGTTTAAAGTCAGATTTTTTGTTAATTCTTGTAAGTGTAATCTACCTCTGTACCTACCACAAACCTTTACCAGCATCAGTATCAAACCTTTACTAGCAAACTAATTTTTATATTTTCAAGTATTTTCCAGTTTGAATTAAAAAATTAAAATTATCACTCAGACACCATAAATATTTTTGCAGTTTTCTACTAACTTTAGCGATTCTGTTAACATCTTCAAGAATTATTCTAGTTTCAAATGACAAATGAGATTTTTGATAATTCTTCTACCTCAAATCTACCTCCGTATTTACCACAACCCTTTACCAGCATTAGTTAGAAAGTAGAATTTTCAGACAAAGAATCAGAGACACGAAAAACTTTCAAAAATTGCGGATGATGACGATTTTCAAAAAAGACGATTTTCAATATTTTTGCTACCTCAAGTTTGCCTCAGAGACTATCTCACCCTCTCCATCCTCAAACCAAGTTGCTATAAAGTTCTGATGTATTAGGGATGTTAAATCAAGCCTCTAGGCAACTTCCTAAATTCAAATTTTCTTTTCAGGATGGCATTCTTTACATTAAAAAAAATTCACCCTCAACCTAAAAAAATAATAATTTTTAAAGAGCTAGAGTGGGAAACATTTCGGATTTGTAATCAGCGCTTATTTTTAAGTCGGATAGTGAAAGAATCATTTCTATACAATACTAGCAGTTGGGGTGGTGCTTCGCGCCACCCCGACACCTAGCTGGTGGGGGCGCTTCGCGACCCCCCCCCCCCAAGTCCCTCCGCGCGCATAAGTCGTTGCGCGCCATTGTAGTTGTGTCCCTGTGTCCCACCTGTAAATATAGATATATATATATATATGTATATATATATATATATATATATATATATATATATATATATATATATATATATATATATATATATATATATATATATATATATATATATATATATATATATATATATATGTGTGTGTGTGTATGTATATATATATATATATATATATATATATATATATATATATATATATATATATATATATATATATATATATATATATACATATATATATATATATATATATATATATATATATATATATATATATATATATATATATATATATATATATATATATATATATATATATATATATATATATATATATATATGTTTTTTTAACTACGTAAAACTTGCGGATATACAACATTCTTTGCTGTCCCATTGTCTGTGCATATAAATAGATTGTCAGGTTTACCGACTCTTGAACATGCAACATATAACTGTCCATGGGAAAACAATCCGTATTCAGATCTATACCTCATGATTCTAATGATTCCCTTGAGCTTTGTTGATGGTGATTGCTAATCGACCATTCCCTGTGCCGCCGTCGTCATTTATATATCCCCCTGTGCCCCCCGGCGTCCCCGTTGTAGTTGTGTCCCTGTGTCCCGGTCATAATTTATATTCCCTGTGTCCCGGTCGTCATTTGTGTCTCGGTGTCCCAGTCTGTAATTTCTCTTTGAGTGTCCCGGTCGTCATTTATATTCCTTGTGTCCCGGTCGTCATTTGTGTCCCGGTGTCCCGGTCTTTATATACATTCGTTTTTGAATTGGTCATTTTTTTTTAGTTTTTAGTTTTTTACCTTTTTTTTAGCTTTTATAGTTATACCTCATGATTCTAATGATTGCCCTTGAGCTTTGTTGATGGTGATTGCTAATCGAACATTCCCTGTGTCCCCGTCGTCATTTATATATCCCCCTGTGCCCCCCGGCGTCCCCGTTGTAGTTGTGTCCCTGTGTCCCGGTCGTCATTTATATTCCCTGTGTCCCGGTCGTCATTTGTGTCCCGGTGTCCCGTTCTGTATATACATTCGTTTTTGAATTGGTATATGATGGAATAAATTTTTGTGTTTTTCCCCTTTTTTTCTTTTTAGTTTTTTTTTTTGGTTTTTACCTTTTTATTTTTGTTTTATTTTTATTTTTTTAGTTTTGTTTTTCTCCTTTATTTTTCAGTTTTTTCCTTTTTTTTATTTTTTTTCTTTTTTAGTTTTTTTAGTTTTTTAGCTTTTTTTGTTTTTTTATTAGTTTTTATTTTTTTTTTCTTTTTAGTTTTTTTGCAGTTTTTACTTTTTTTTAGTTTTTTCACTTATATCCTGGTCGTCATTTATATTCCCTGTGTCCCGGTCGTCATTTGTGTCCCGGTGCTTTGTTGATGGTGATTGCAAATCGAACATTCCTTTTGTCCCAGTCACTTTCTCTTTGAGTGTCCCGGTCGTCATTTTTCCCTATGTCCCGGTGTCCCGGTCGTCATTTGTGTCTCGATGTCCCGGTCTGTAATTTCGTCAGTCGTATTTTTTCCTTATTTTTACTTTTTTTTTCTTTTTTTGTTTTTTTTTTGTTTTTTTAGTTTCTTCTTTTCTTTTTTGTTTTTTCTTTTTTAGTTTTTTTTCCTTTTTAAGTTTTCTTTTAGTTTTTTGTTTTTTTAAGTTTTTCTTGTAGAAGATAGTTTTGATTTTTTTTTAGTTTTTTAGTTATTTTTTTATATATTGACGTCATGCTTAGTGACAGACAGACAGACAGACGGACAGACGGACAGACACTACATTTTCATATATATCTTCTACTAGCTGTTGGGGTGGCGCTTCGCGCCACCCCTACACCTAGTTGGTGGGGCACTTCGCGCCCCCCCCCCAAGCCCCCCCGCGCGCGTAAGTCGTTACGCGCAATATTAGTTACGTGCCATTGTAGTTGTGTCCCTGTGTCCCACCTGCGAATAGAGATAGATATAAATATATGTTTTTAACTACGTAAAACATGCGAATATACAACATTCTTCGCTGTCCCATTGTCGGTGCATATAAATAGATTGTCAGGTTTACTGACTCTTGAACATGCAACATATAATTGTCCATGGGAAAAACAATCCGTATTCATATCTATACCTCATTATTCTAATGATGTGTCCCTGTGTCCCGGTCATCATTTATATTCCCTGTGTCCCGGTCGTCATTTATATTCCCTGTGTCCCGGTGTCCCAGTTTGTAATTTCTCTTTGAGTGTCCCGGTCGTCATTTATATTCCCTGTGTCCCGGTCGTCATTTGTGTCCCGGTGTCCCGGTCTGTAATTTCTATTCGAACAATCCATGTGTCCCGGTCGTCATTTATATATCCCGCCTGTGCCCCTGGCGTCCCCGTTGTAGTTGTGTCCCCGTGTCCCGGTCGTCATTTATATTCCCTGTGTCCCGGTCGTCATTTATATTCCCTGTGTCCCGGTGATTTGTGTCCGGGTGTCCCAGTCTATAATTTCTCTTTGAGGTTCCCGGTCGTCATTTATATTCCCTGTGTCTCGGTCGTCATTTGTGTCCCGGTCTGTAATTTCTCTTTGAGTGTTTTTTCTTTTTAGTTTTTTTTATATTTTTTACCTTTTTTTCTTTTTTCAGTTTTCTTTTTCTTCTTTATTTTTCAGCGTCACTATGAAGTACATATGGCCGAACCTTTGTTTTTTTAACTTAAATCTGGTAGGCATTGATGACCTTATCCATGTCAAAATCCCAAACCCAATCATCATCGCTATCATATTCAGTTTTGATATGTTTTGACTCTCGCTGTCCAGGTGGATTTTCATCTAACTGCGCGGTTTTGCGTTCTTTAGCCGCAAGCCTGTTTTCTTGCTGTTCTTGTGATTCCTCGACACGCTTTCTTTTCTTACTCTCTCTATTAGTCGCAAGCCTGTTTTATGTGCGGAGAGCCAAGATCAAAACATGCATTAACGTCCAGAAATTAAATAAAATAACGACTTTATTCAACTAAAAGTAAGGAGCGACATTAAAACTTAAAACGATCAGAAATTACTCCCTATATGAAAAGGGCTTTTCCCCCTCAACGCCCCCCTCTTTACGCAAAAGTTTTTTACTATTCTAAAAAGTAGAGTTAAGAGATAAGGTCAAACTTTAGCGTAAAGGGCAGGGGTTGAGGAGGAAAAACCTTTTTCATATACGGAATAATTTCTGTTCGTTTTAAGTTTTAATGTTGCTCCTTACTTTTAGTTAAAAGAACCTGTTTTTTTTTATTTAATTGTATTTAGAAGAGCTGGGGGTGCTAAACCCTAGTTATTCCACTCTATGTATTGCATAATTTCACCCCTCCCCCTTCCACCCTATATTGTAATTTTAGTTTGTAATTTTTCTTATGTAATTTTCACTATTAAACTTCTGAAACTTAAACCAGATAACTTTACTGGTGATTCCGAAATTAAATTCCATTGTAATTTAATATCAGCTCAGAGTGTCCACCCCCTCAATTAGTACATGAAATTATTGATACTTTTTTGAAGTCCTGTATTCACTCTCTCTTCATTATTATGATGAAATGATTTAATGATTAAAAATTTACAATAGACAGGAAACATCTTGAATTTTAGATTTTGAATATTTAAGGTTTCTTTTATACAGTATAACTAAAAAATGAAAATGGTTTACTCAGTTATTCAAAACGTATAAAATAATCAGGCATTTGCACAGCAGCGAAGAAACATGGCATCACTTTGCGTAGCAAACAATTTTTGAAAGGTTTTACTGATTGTAAAGTTGCGGAAGAAACTTTACAATTAGCCAACCTGAAAGGTGAAAGAACACGAATCGCAATCTTTTAACACTTCTGTTAATCACGAGACATAATATAATTGTTGACATTCTGGGCTGGGAAGAAGGCATCGAAACAAAGTGACCTAAGGCTTTGTATAAGAATATTACGTGTACTACGCAAAGATGGTGTTTTCCGGAAATCAGATTTATTAGAGAAGCAAAAATTGAACTCTTCGTATTTATAATCTTGGGGTGAGGGAGAAAAAGCGCGTGTGCCACATTTGAATTCATAGGAAAGTGATGAAGTGAAGATGGCCCTTTTTGGCTGCTTAAATGATTTGTCATTTAACATATTTACTGCTAAAATTTGCAGTAAACAGAAAAATTGCAAACTTTAATATCTGCAGTAAAATGGAACTTTTCAAACAGGATTATAGTGCTATAAATTAAAATTGGCAGCTTTATGGGAATTTTTCACATTGGTCTAAATTGGTTTTCAATTCGGTCTACTTAATTTACGAAACAAAGCTTAAAGAATACCCATCAATCGAATTTATATTGAAAAATATTTCAAACTTCTTTTCTTTAGCACTTTTTGTACATTTTCTGGCATAAATACTGTAATCTTGGAAAATATGGCAATAACCAAGTAATGGACGTTTGCCTTTTTTGATGCACTATAGAGCTACTACCAAGCTATTCCACTATCACATACAACCAAGGGGTTTTACATGATATAGGCCGTAGATTCCAACAAATAATTCAAAAGTAATAGTAATTTAAACATTAACTAAATGAGTAAGAGAAAATTGTGTGCTGGAGGTTTTTTTTTCCTCCAGCCTCTTCATCTAACCAACCTTTTATCAAATCCTCGTCCACCACTTTCCCACTTCCTATGCGGAATTGGTACCAAAAGAAGGGGGGGGGTACTTTTCTTTACGACAATCCATTTGGCACTGAGAAGCCCATTCTTGGTGGGGAATTAGAGAAAATCTCTTGTGTTGATTTTGGTTAATATTACAGCTGAAAAAGTTAGCTCAGCAGTCACAGAAGTGTACGCAAAAACGAGTAGGGTTAGGGCAAAATGCCCAAACAGTGAAATAGCTTGCTTGGAAACCCTAGTTTAAAACATGGCTAGTAGACATTGAGTCTATAAGGTAAAGTAAATATAAACACGAAGCAGAGGTCTAGCTTATTTCATAAGCAAATTCAGAACTTTCATAATAAGTACTTGCTCTCTTCTTCGTAGATTTGTCAATGAAAAGTGATTGACTCCTTAACGGTTATACATGTGCACACGAAGGACAAGTTCAAGCCTATAACCCCCTTCCGTCCCCAAGTGATGAAATTTTGTAATTTTCTCATTAACATCTACTATTTGTTGTGTTATTACCTATTTTATAAAATTTCGTCTCACTCCTATTCGTATGGCCCTCTTCAGGCTAAGGTTTTACGTACAAGTCTCGCAAAGACCCTGGAAATTTATATTTATAAAAACCAACAAGTTCAAAACTAGATTAAACTATTTCGTAAGAAATCCATTTATTAAGAAGGTATTACCCCTAAACTGAATTAACATATCGCCCTAACTACATTTTTAGATAAAAAAAAATATAAAACTTTTTTAAACTAAACAAGGGAAACTAATAGGAAGGGGGGGGGGGCAACTGCAATTTGGGATTTTTAAAATACATTTTTGAGTTAGGAAATACTCTTTTCAGTATTTTTACAGTATAAGATCAAAATTAAATCTCCCTTAGATTTGTAATGTTTTTCTTCATAAGAAAAATTGAGGAAATATTTGCCTCTCCTCATTTTCCACTTTCTCAGTCTTGGTCACTCGCTATGCAATATTACTAAGGTCAGATTTGCAATAGAACAAAAATTTCGAGAAAATGTCAATTGATAAAATTGTCTTTGTTGAGCTGGGTTCATGCTAGATAGAAATCAAATGAAACGTCAGTTTAAAGGCGCTAGCCCGTGACACCTGTTGGTAGAAGTTTGGTCCTATCATAGAAAATTTACTAGGTCAAAAGGTCAATCAAAAAATGGATACTATTTTGCATCTGTGGTAAGTATATGATAAAAGTACATGAAAGCGTTCTATTTCTGCCTTATTATTATAAGACTTTCTAAAAAATAGCAAAAGTTTATCTTATGACTCGAACGCGGCGTTCCTAAATTTTCCCATTACTTTGATTATTCAAACTGAACTTCAATCCAAAATGATTACAAATCAACTTTAGAAATTTCTATTATTTGTAAAAAAAAAAAGGAGGATAACTGATCAGGTCTTAGCAGATTGCTTTTTCCCATTCTATGATATTTGAAAGAAGAGAATTGGTTACGGCTTCTTCTTATTAGGCATGCTGTCCTTGGGGTAATAGCATTGAACCAGATATCCCACATAATCGAGAGAGGGTTCATTTTATCGTATATTGAAAGTTTTAGTGCCCTTTTTATGTTACCAAAACTGTTGGAGGGCAGCTGTACCCCCTCCAGTGCCCCTTTTTCCACAAAGTCGCTCGATTAAAATTTTGAGATAGTCACTAAGATTTTTATATAATTGTTAATTTGATGAATATATTAAATGAAGAATAATTTAAAGAACGATGCAAATTAGTGGAAGGCTTATTTTCAGTTTTGGATCAATAAGCGTTTTAACGTAGATGAAAGATATTCAGACTTTGATATTTAAAGCTTAAAACTCCATACTGTAAGTTTAGAAAGGCAGAAACGAGTAGGTTGCGCAACATTAGAGAGAAACGAAGAATAAGCGATCCTTGTCTTTATTTTCAAGATTGTGGGTGGCAAGCTTGATAGTTTTTTTAATTGATTTTCTTATTCGTATTCCCAGGTAAATGAAATTGTCAGATTCGGGGATATAAGTTATTTTTGCGAATTGATGGATTTATGAGAACATCCTTTAAGGGTTAAATCAACTGTTACAGTTTTATTTTCATTAACGCAAAAGCCAACCTACTGATATTCTTGTGTTATTCTTGTGATATTCAAGAATGTGCTCTCACAAACAGAGAATGTGCAATTCAAACTCAGCATATCAGCAGCTTACGTAAATAATGACTCGTCAAGACCGTCATAAATAGTTCTCAACCAGAAAATTACTAGTATTTAATGATTTTTTGTCACCGAGTGGCAACCCTATTTTTACATGTGCTTAATGCATGTTCTATTAGGTCGACGCATCCTTCTCCGTTTTCTGTTCTTCTCTTAAAACTTTATATGCAGCATCTCCAAGTCTTAAAAGTATCATCATATTAAGTAATTTGCTTCCTACAGAAACCAAGTTATTGTAATATAATTCGTAATCAGTTCGGTACAATTTAAAAAAAAAAAAATGGTAAAAGCCCATGTATCGTGAAATGCTCCTCGCAAGGCTTTGTGGCCCAGAATAAGTAGCGAGGCTTCACTGGTTTTTAAATGGCCCATAGCCTCTACTCTTTTCTTCCTTAATGGCTTGAGATCACGAAGGAGTTTGACGGCGATTCCCTCAAGACGCAGGTGCTATTAATTTTCTTCAAGATGCAAGCGTTTGTTAAAAAATAGGAGTTGTGTAACTTGTTAAATTTATTGAGGGGCAAATAATCTTGCGTGACTTGGATCTTACGTTTCATTTGAGTATTATTTTTGCATCAGAAGAATAAACTTCTACATCTTATTTTTGTCAAAAATTGAAGATGAAATATTCAAAGAAAGCGTGTGTACATAGTAGTATTGTAGTAGCATTGAATGCCAAGAAAGAGAGAAAAGTTTTGAATTTTGAAAATAGTGCAAATGATAACACTAGTGGATATGTATTCATGCTTAGTCATGACACTAAGGAGTTAAATTTCTTAGGAGTACTGAGAATATTCAAGTGTTATAGAGTTGGATATGCGAGAGTAACATCACCAGAGGAGTTAATGTTGAAAGATAACGCAAGCATAAAATTGTTAATGACGGAGTCCAACTTCTTGCTTACGCTGATGCTGCTCGTAACACGATACCATTTGATAAACCTTACCACCATTCACCTAGTATTAACATTCAACGAAATGTAAAAAGAAGACAGGTGTACCCCTGCAACATTATCCTGCATCATGTCTTGTTTAGGTGCCAATTCTGCAATCTATGTAAAACTAATGTGGTAATAGACAGAGAAATCACTGGTAAAATAAAAGAGAGAGAGAGAGAGAGAGAGAGAAAGAGAGGGAAAGAGAGAGTGAAAGACATATATACATATATCTATATATATATATATATATATATATATATATATATATATATATATATATATATATATATATATATATATATATATATATATATATATATATATATATATATATATATATATATATATATATATATATATATATATATATGTACATATATATATATATATATATATATATATATATATATATATATATATATATATATATACATATATATACATATATATATATCTATATATATAAAAATAAGTTGTCTGTCTGTGGATGTGTGGATCAGGTGACGTCACCTGAAAAAACTGGATCAGGTGACGTCAAAACTGAAAAAACTAAAAAAAGGCAAAAACTACAAAAAAAAACTAAAAACTAATAAAAAAAATAAAAAAGCTAAAAAACTAAAAAAACTAAAAAAAGGCAAAAACTACAAAAAAAACTAAAAACTAATAAAAAAGCTAAAAAACTAAAAAAACTAAAAAAAGGCAAAAACTACAAAAAAAACTAAAAACTAATAAAAAAAATAAAAAAGCTAAAAAACTAAAAAAACTAAAAAAACTAAAAAAAGGTAAAAAACTAAAAAAACTAAAAACTAAAAAAACTAAAAAAAAGGAAAAAACTGAAAAATAAGCTAAAACAAAGGTAAAAAACAATAAAAAACTAAAAAAAAAACTGAAAAAACTAAAAAAAGGCAAAAACTACAAAAAAAACTAAAAACTAATAAAAAAAGTAAAAAAGCTAAAAAACTAAAAAAACTAAAAAAACTAAAAAAAGGTAAAAAACTAAAAAAAATAAAAAATAAAAAAAACTAAAAAAAAGGAAAAAACTGAAAAATAAGCTAAAATAAAGGTAAAAACCAATAAAAAACTAAAAAGAAAAAAAGGAAAAAACTAAAAAAAATTTTCATCTAAAAAACTAAAAAAAACTAAAAAAGGTAAAAACTAAAATAACTAAAAAAGAATAAAATAAATGACGACACTCAAAGAGAAAGCGACCAGGACAAAAGGAATGTTCGATTAGCAATCAACAAAGCACCGGGACACAGGGAGTATAAATGACGACCAGGACATAAGTAAAAAAAAAAACTAACAAAACTAAAAAGAAGGTAAAAACTACAAAAAAACTAAAAAGAAAAAAACTAAAAAAAGGCAAAAACTAAAAAAAAACTAAAAACTAATAAAAAAGCTAAAAAACTAAAAAAACTAAAAAAAGGCAAAAACTACAAAAAAAACTAAAAACTAATAAAAAAATAAAAAAGCTAAAAAACTAAAAAAAACTAAAAAAACTAAAAAAAGGTAAAAAACTAAAAAAACTAAAAACTAAAAAAACTAAAAAAAAGGAAAAAACTGAAAAATAAGCTAAAATAAAGGTAAAAACCAATAAAAAACTAATAAAAAACTGAAAAAACTAAAAAAAGGCAAAAACTACAAAAAAAAACTAAAAACTAATAAAAAAGTAAAAAAGCTAAAAAACTAAAAAAACTAAAAAAACTAAAAAAAGGTAAAAAACTAAAAAAATAAAAAATAAAAAAAAAATAAAAATAAGGAAAAAACTGAAAAATAAGCTAAAATAAAGGTAAAAACCAATAAAAAACTAAAAAGAAAAAAAGGAAAAAACTAAAAAAAATTTTCATCTAAAAAACTAAAAAAAACTAAAAAAGGTAAAAACTAAAAGAACTAAAAAAGAAAAAAATAAATGACGACACTCAAAGAGAAAGCGACCAGGACAAAAGGAATGTTCGATTAGCAATCAACAAAGCACCGGGACACAGGGAGTATAAATGACGACCAGGACATAAGTAAAAAAAAAACTAACAAAACTAAAAAGAAGGTAAAAACTACAAAAAAACTAAAAAGAAAAAAAAACTAAAAACTAATAAAAAAACTAAAAAATCTAAAAATCTAAATAAACTAAAAAAGAAAAAAAAAAGGAAAAAAATAAAGGAGAAAAACAAAACTAAAAAACGAATGTATATACAGACCGGGACACCGGGATACAAATGACGACCGGGACACAGGGAATATAAATGACGACCGGGACACAGGGACACAACTACAACGGGGACACCGGGGGAAACAGGGGGATATAAATGACGACCGGGACACCGGGACAGGGAATGGTCGATTAGCAATAACCATCAACAAAGCTCAAGGGCAATCATTAGAATCATGAGGTATAGATCTGAATACAGATTGTTTTCCCATGGACCATTATATGTTGCATGTTCAAGAGTCGGTAAACCTGACAATCTATTTATATGCAAAGACAATGGGACAGCAAAGAATGTTGTATATTCGCAAGTTTTACGTAGTTAAAACCATATATATATATATATATATATATATATATATATATATATATATATATATATATATATATATATATATCTATATTCAAAGGTGGGACATAGGGACACAACTACAATGGCGCGTAACTATTATGGCGCGTAACGACTTACGCGCGCGGGGGGGCTTGGGGGGGGGCGAAGCGCCCCCACCAACTAGGTGTTGGGGTGGCGCGAAGCGCTACCCCAACAGCTAGTTATATATATATATATATATATATATATATATATATATATATATATATATATATATATATATATATATATACATATATATAAACATATATACACACATATATATATACATATATATGGCTATTACAAATGTTCTGTTAGACGTGGAAGAAAGTTAGGATATTGTTATTATGGCTCGTCACGATGTATCACAGGCGTTTGATTCGGTGATATATCTTCAGTTACTGCTTAGTGCCAGGCACCGTGGTCTTGATAGCTTAATCCTACGTGTTTTCAAACATGTGTTTAGTAAACTTCATGTTTTTGTCAAATTACCTACACAAATATATTTTATTGTTTCAAAAGCTAAAATTCGCGTTTGGAAAGGTATTAGCAGGACAGGGTATAATCACCTCAATTTTATAGTAACAGTGTGCTAAAGGCCCAGAAGAAAGTTCAGACATCATTTATTTTTCAAGGCCTTGATTTGTCATATTTAAATCATGCTAACGACGTCCTGAACCTCAGTCGAACCATTTTTCGGTATTGAGGAAAATTTCGAGACTTTTGTCCGAATTTAGGAAAATAGGGCTTTGAGTTTAATGCTGAAAAGAGTGAAGTTGTGTCAATTGGTATGTCACGCAATCGGCCCATCCCCGAAATTGTTTGTCTTGATGGTCATCCTGTTAAGCTGTCGGCAAGCATAAATTACCTTGGATTACCCATTAGACATGACTTAAAGCATACTCGAGCAACCTCATTAGAATTTCTAGGTGCAAAGCTTCGCAATGCATACGGCCTGTTTATTCCTTGCAAAGCAGGTTATAAAAGAAGAATGCTTTATAAATTTATGACGCATTCCTGTGCCCCATTTGTTAGCTTTGTCACCTGTTTGGAATGACTTTAGTACGTTAGATAAAGGAGCTTGTTGGTCAATATTTTTTTGTTACGCTAAGTTCCTATTGGGTGTACCTCTATGGGCCAAAAATCAGCGTAGGGTTTCTGTACCTAAACATGGACAAACTTACAACTTATTTTTATATATACAGATATATATATATATATATAATGAAAAGAGAAATCACCAATGCTACAGCACAAACACAAAAAAAAAAAAAAAAAAAAAAAAAGGAGACAGAAGGAGAAAAGGAAGACTGTTTTCCTAAATTAGAGATTAATATAGACCAGCACTTGAATGAGGCCTTAACCCT